>NC_056596.1:17782472-17992472 GCF_018340385.1 Cyprinus carpio | reverse complement strand
AAACCACAATACAATTTTTCTATATCCAACCTACAAACAGAAGCTGAAACCGTGTGCTCTGGAAAGGAAAACCATCAGAGTGTGGTCTGAGACAGCTGAACTAACACTGAAAGACTGTCTGGTATGTACTGACTGGGATGTATTCAGAACAGCAGCAATACAACGGGACTCCACAGGCAAATTTTTTGAATATGCATCAACTGTAACAGCGTTTATCAGCACATGTATTGGCAATATCATACCACAGAGGACCATTTGCACATATCCAAATCAGAAACCATGGGTTACTGCACAAGTATGCTCCAGTCTACGTGCTCGCTCTATGGCTTTTAAGTCTGGGGACTCTGAAGCCTACAAAAAGTCAAGATATTATGTTCGCAAAAGCATTAAATCTGCCAAAGCATCCTACAGTCATAGACCGGAAACTTACTATGCTACACATGACCCAAGGAAATTGTGACAAGACCTAGCTCACATAACAGACTACAAAGGCCGGACATCTGCAAACATCTCTGTCCGATGAGCTCAACCTCTTTTATGCACGTTTTGAAGCCCTGAACACAGAGTCCTGGACAACACTGGAAGTGATTCCTGAGGAGGGGGCACAGGCACTGACGCTAACGCCAACACAGGTTCATAAGTCCCTGTCTGTTTCAAGTCCACCACTAACATCCCTGTCCCCCCCAAAAAAACAGCAGTTTCAAGTCTGAATGACTACAGACCTGTGGCCCTCACACCGGTTCTCATGAAGTGTTTTGAGAGTCTCGTCAAGAAACACATTCAAAGTATTGTACCAGCCACCCTGGACCCATTACAGTTTGCGTACAGGACTAATAGATCAACAGAGAACGCCATTTCATTTACCCTTCACAAAATCCTAACTCACCTGGAAAATAAAGACAGCTATCAATCGGCAATCAACACTATCAATCCCTCCAAACTCATAAACAAGATATATAACCTAGGCCTGCCTTCTACACTGAGTAACTGGATACTGAGCTTCCTCACCAGTTGACCTCAACATTTCCGCCTCGGAAAACACTCCTCCAGCACCATCATAATGAACACAGGCACTCCCCAGGGCTGTGTACTCAGCCCGTTGCTGTACACTTTTTTCACTCATGACTGTGTTGCTAGCCATCCTAACAACATCATCATAAAATTTACAGATGACACCACAGTCATTGGCCTTATCACAAACAATGATGAGACCGCATACAGGAAAGAAGTGTCTGAACTGGTCACATGGTGTGAGGATAACAATCTCACACTGAACATCAGCAAGACCAAGGAGATGGTTGTGGACATGAGGAGGAGTGAGCGTCTCTATCAGCCTCTGCTGATCAGAGATGCTGAGGTTGAGAGAGTGGGCAGCTATGAGTTCCTGGGTGCACACATCTGTGAGGACCTCAAATGGACAGTAAATACAAAGAAACTAGTAAGTAAGGCCAATCAAAGAATGTACTTCCTGAGTAGGCTAAGGAAATTCGGCATGTCATCACAGATTCTCCATAACTTCTACAGAAGCACTGTGGAGAGTGTGTTAACTTGCTGCATTGCTGTGTTTTTGGCAACAGCACAACACAGGATAGAAAGGCTTTACAGAGGGTGATAAATCTGGCCCGGAAAATCACAGGGACTGATCTCCCCTCACTACAGAACATATACAAAAAAAAGGACCTGCAAATGGGCTTGCAACATCATCAAGGACACCACCCATCCCATCCACAATTTCTTCACTCTCATGAAGTCTGGGAAGCAGTACCGGAGCACTGCAGCCCGAAACATCCAGACTCCAGAAACAGTTTATACCCCCAGGTCATTAGAGTGATAAATAGTCAAAACCCACTGCCACTTCCACCTGTATCATCAGGATAAACTCAGCCTGTTTAATGGCACTCTGCACTTTACCTGCTGAACCTTCATACACTCATAACGCATGTGACTTACAATTTAAACACCAGTCTTTACACTGACACTTTATCACCACTTGACACTTTACAATTTGTCACTTTATTGCTACTTGCACTGCACATTTATTCTGTGAAAAATGTTAATTGACAGATTTTTTTTTTCTAATTAGCATACGGGTTCTCTTTTTCCTTTTCTTTCTCTTTCATCACTTTCTTTTTTAAGCTATTATTATTTATATTTTTACTTACTTTACTGTATTTTCTATATTTTTTTACATACTTTGTATTGCCTGTGTAAGTTATATTTGTTCCCATTATACCCTGTCATTCTCGAGAGGAGTAAGCAAAGTAAGAGTTTCATTGTACTGTAGTACAAATGACAATAAAGTTCTTGAATCTTGACACATACTTTGCATGTCTACATATCTAACAAGTACTACGCATGACGTCACCGTTTTCAAAGATTCCCATATTGGGTGTTTACACGGACATGCTGTTTTCAAAAACTTGCACTTTGAAACCCGTTTTCCATTTTCAGTCCCAAAAAACGCCGTTGTCGTGTAAACGAACAGGCAAAACTTCCCTGACCAGGTTTCCCGTTTATGGATGAAAACGTTGTCTTGTTAACGGCCCCTTAGACTGACTGTTATTTCATTTTCACGGAAGATTTAAATGAAAAACTGATGCAAGAAAACAGGGAACTTCAGCTGCGTTATCTCGAACAGAAACAACAACTGGATGAAATTAAAGAGCGCATGAAGTTCTTTACCAAGGTAAAGTGCAATATTTGTAGCAGTAGAGAGGAAACATAGCACTTTGAAGCAATAGTTCACCTAAAAAGAAAATGACCATGAAATAACTTTTACTATACAAAGGATTTTATTTGTTTCCCATTGTTGCCTAAATCTTACACTGTGTTTTAAAGGAAAGTGAAATAGATGCAGCTGAACTCAGTGAAGCCCTCATGCTTATAAAGGTAAATTCTGAACATCTGTTAATTAACTCATACTAATTACAAATGACTAGATTACTAACATGCACTACTGGTCAAATGATTTGGGTCAGTACTTTATTTTTTTTTTTTTTTTTTTTATAAATGACGTTTAGATTCGTAGGAGTCAGAAGAGTGGAGAGCTTGGATTTCTGGAGAAGGTGGAGGAAGATGTGAAAGTGGATGTGGAGCGATCTTTGAGGGAACTGCAGGCCACTCATGCTGAGACCATCCAAGAGCTGGAGAAGACCAGGAACATGCTCATCATCCAACACAAGATCAATAAAGACTATCAGGTTTGATCAGTCCTCGCACTGATAGACTAACAGACCTTAGATAATCATCACTATCTGTTATCAAGAACTCAATATGAAATCAAAATTTACTCTCTTTACTTCAGTCATTAAAACATATTCCTGTATGATTCAGTATTTCTAAAATCTTAATAGGTACTGCAGTGATTTAATGTTGGTCAACTTTGATGTAATAACGCTTTCAGAAATAATAGAAAATAGCAGTAGATTTGAAAGAAGCCCTATCATTCACACTTGAGGGTAAACTTGAGCATGGCTAATGTCTTTAAATGTCTGTATTGTTGTAGGCTGAGGTTGAAGCTGTCACTCGAGCGATGGACGATCTGAAACTTGAACATGAATTGAAGTCAGAGAAGCTGGCTCAGCTTCTGGACATGAGAGCTGCCAAGATCAAGAAACTTGAAGGTTTAGCTGCATCCAACACATGATCTTCAGATTCCCGGTGTTGCAGTCATGCTTAGTAAAACTAAATCTTCCTGTGTCCTTCCAGCCCAGCTGAAAGACATTGCATATGGAACCAAGACCCATGTGTTCAGACCAGATGTGACCAGCGATGATGTTACAGATGAGTTTGATGAAAGCCTCCGCTTGGCTCGAGGCGAGAACCTTCTGGAAATTCACTTGGGGAAAGCGCAGTTCTCTCCCGAAGCTGTAGAAAATCTAAAGGACAAAGATCCGTCCACCTTCTGCACGTACGCCTTCTATGACTTTGAGCTGCAGTCCACAGCTGTGGTTCGAGGTGCCCGTCCAGCGTACAACCTCACGTCTCAGTATCTCGTGAGAGTGGACGAGCTCTTCTTGAACTATCTCCACAGCAGCTCAGTTACGGTGGAGGTTCAGCTCGCTGAGGGTTTGAGCTTCCGCACGGTGGCTGCTGGTCAGCTCAGGTTAAATCAGCTGCTGGAACGAGATGGCAAGGTGTTTGGCATCATTAAGTTAGTTGGTGAGTCTGATACTGGTAAAGGACATTGTTCCTGTTGAGGTTGACCAGTATGGGTTTTTTAGTTGCTATTAAAAGAATTGTTCAATCTAAAAGGAAAACTCAATTACTTGTCTTTCTTTCTTTTGAGGAACACAAAAAGGAGAAGTATAGCAGAATGTCCAAGCTGCTCTTTTGCACACAACGCTCTTAAAAATAAAGGTTCTTTGTTGACATTTTGTTTCCTCAACATCCATGGAAACTTTTCAATGCACAAAAGGTTCTTCTGATTATTAAAATGGTTCTTCTAGAACCCAAAATATTTCCTTTATGGCATTGCTGCAAAAACAATCTTTTGAAACCTTTATTTTTTGAAGAGTTAATGAAAGTGGAAAGTGATTTAAACTGCCCAAAAGGACAAAACAAACCATAAAGCTTTCATTAAAGAGGTTTCCATCTGTTTGTAGGTGTTACAGCTGAGATCCAGGTGTTTGGTGCTCTAGAGTATTGGCTCAAACTCAGGGTTCCTATGGAACAAGCCATTCGCCTTTATAAGGAGAGAGTCAAAGCACTTGGTTACCTCAACACAAGCATGAGGGACAGCCAGGTACTGTTTACAACCCCATCTATGGCACCATTTCATGTTTTGAAACATGCTAAAATGACTTGATCTTTTTGCTTTATTCTTCAGGCTTCGGTTCCTAGTTCCCCATCATTGATGGATGGTGATCTAAATGAACTAAACATCACCATACACTCCTGCTGTGATCTCAAATCCAGAGGTCCTCACACCCAACCCAGCCCATACATCATCTACAAACTCTACAACTTCCCTGACCATGATACTCCAATCATATCCTCCACCAACGAGCCACAGTTTGAAGATCACATGGTCTTCCCGGTGGCCATGAACTCTGATTTCGATGCGCTCCTGAGGTCAGAGGCTCTGGTGTTTTATGTGTTTGATGATTTGGATGTTGAGAACCAGCTGTATCTAGGGAAGGCCAGAGTACCGCTCATCTTGCTGGCTCACGATAAAACCATCACTGGTGAGGACAAACACTCGCAACAATTTTACATAGACTGAATTTGGTTGATTTTCAAACGTTAAAGCCCCAATGAAATGGAAAATAAAGTATTTATGTATTTATTAGTGCTGGGCAACGATTAATCGCATCCAAAATAAAGTCTATTGTTTACATAATATATGTGTGTGTACTGTGTATATTTATTATGTATATATAAATACACACATACATACATGTATATATATTTAAGAAAAATATATTATGTTTATATATTAAGTATTTATATATAATATAAATTGTGAATATAACTCTATACATGTAAATATTTTCAAAATATAAACATGCATGTGTGTATTTATATATATATATATATATACACAGTACAAACACATGTATTATGTAAACACAAACTTTTATTTTGGATGTGATTAATCATGATTAATCATTGCACAACACTAATATTTATTTATAAATACTTGAAAGAAAATAGTTTATTAAGCTATTTCATGGAGTCTGTTTAATATTATCATTTTTTAAAGAATTCAATGAATTTGAAAAAACAAGAATACCATTAATATTAAGGTAATATTTTGAGCTAAATATTTTGAATTAATAAATACATATAATATTTTGTGCAAATATTATTTTTTTTTATTGCATTTTTATTACAAGTAAAGTCACTTTTATTTCAATTGTGCTTTTTTTACAATACAGATTGTGTCAAAGAAGCAAAACATATTAAGTGTTTGTTTAGGAACACTGCAAAAAAATATAAAATATGCAGTAAAATTGGGAAAAACTGTTAAAGTGGAACAATAAAAATAAATTAATTAATTAGAGGTGATTTTCTAAAAAACTAGCCTATGCAATTGCTTCTTAAGCCCCGTTCACACCAAGAACGATAACTATAAAGATAACTATAAAGATAACTATGTAAGCGTCCACACCAGCAAACGATATCTGTTTATTACTATCGCACACTCGTCTGCCACTTTAATTTCTCGAGCTCGTTACTGCAGGATGTATTCTGATTGGCTGTCAGTATATATTGTTCATCAGCTAGAAAAAAATTGTTCTGAAAATGATTCCAATGATATAATTTCTCTGTGCCTTTATCATTATAGTTGTGGTTTGGACTCTGCTATTCTTTAATATTGAGAACGATTTTTAGAACTATATCTTTATAATTATCTTTATAGTTATCGTACTTGGTGTGAACAGGCCTTTAGGCAAATTTATCTTATTATAGAGATGTTTAGATATTTTTGCTGGAAAATATGACAAGACTGCTGATTAAGATTAGTTTTATATATTTATTTCAACATAAAGACACCTTTTAATATTGGAGTTTTTATTGTGATTTGTATTTTTTTTAAGGTATGTTTGAGCTCAAAGACCCTGAGGGACTTCCAAGCGGTCAAATCAGTGTGACTTTGAAATGGAAGCTCACGTACCTTCCTCCAACATCCTCGGCTATCACCACACAACAGACCACAATCACCGGCAGAACGACACCGGAGAGACAGACATCCCAAAACAAGGAGAAAACACACACAGAAACACAACTGATGAACAAAGACCCTCCACTAATACCTCAGCCCACTGTTTCTGAGGTGATGTGTCCCCAAAACGTCCTGGTCCATACATAAATCAATGCTGAATGCTTTTTGCTGTTTTGTCATAGTAGAATATATATATTTTTTCCTGTTCTTCATACTATAGGCACCAATGCCCAAACCCAGGCAGCGAACTCTACCAAAATCAACTACTAAAAGAGTTTCTTTTGTGGATGTTACAGAGCTTGAAAGACAGGTAAAAGAAAAGTCTGCTCTGGTTTAATTAGTGGTGTTTGCTAAGTCAAGCATTGCTATTACTGTTGCTCAAATTAAGGCATTAATTAGCCCTAAGTATTATCTTGTACCATATGTGCACTTCTGTATGTGGTGTTTTGCTTATGTATTTTGCATGTGTTTGTATTAATAATCACAAATGGAGCAGACTACAGCCTCTGATGAAGGTGATGATGAAGAGCCGAAGTCATCCGTGTCCCCTGCACCAAAGGTACACTCGTAATACTGTGAAATTTACAGTTTAATAGGAATACAATAGAAAAGAAAAAAAAAGGTTCAGGAATAAACAATATGTGACGCTGGGTTCCTCAGACCGTCATAGTGATGGAAGCAGGAGAGGCCACTGCAATCAGTGAGGAAGAGGATGAGGAAGAGTCTCATTTCTCTGAGGGTCAGGTGATCACCGCCAGCTCTCAGTCTGATGAGTCCGAGATTTCTGAGGAGCTGCAGGAGCCACTAACAGGTGTGCCTGTTTAGAGTTATGGAAATTAAAATCCTTTAAGCATGCCAGGCTATGATATTTAAACTAAATATAATATATAAAAATATTTTATTTATTTATTTAGTTTTATGAATTTTTTTTTCATTTATCATTTTTTTTATCACCTTTAAATACTTCCAAACCTACACGTTTCCTTTTTGTGTGAAACACATAATACATTATTTTTTAAACAATGTTCATTCTGCTCTTTTCTTAAAAAAAAAAAAAAAAAAAAAAAAAAAAAAAACACGGATGGACAAAAAAAAAAAAAAAAGTATGTTGGTTATTTGCAAAAAATCTTGCACTTTTTCATTATTAAAGCTCATTTGCGTTTGCGTAGTATATAATTTTACAAGCTCTGCAGCATTTTTATGCAATTTAGTTTCATTGTATGGAAAAGAGCAACTTGAACATAATTCAAAACATCTCATTTTGTGTTTCACCGCAGCACAGAAGTCACATATGTTCAGAACAACATGAAGTTGGCTAAATAATGAGAGAAGTTAATTTTTATGAAGGCTTTAGGTTCAGGGTTTAATTTAAACTCTAATTAGATTCCATGTTACCACAAACTTAAAGTGCTTCTAGTATAAAAAAATAAAGTTTGTGTTTTGTATGTGTTATTGTGGGCAGGAAGGCCCCTGTGCTTCGGCCCTTAGTAGAACTTGTATTCAGTAGGGACACATATGAATGTTTTGGTGAACCAATACTTACTGCTGTGCGTTAGTATTCAGTTTCATATGAGGAAGCAGCTGTGCTATTGTTTTTCGAATGTGATGAGAATCATTAATATTTCATTCGCTGCTGCCAATAATCTTATGTGTTTCCTGCTGACAACCCACAACATAGATGTTAATATGTGTTGACCTTGGCCAAGAGGCTGTCTTTAAAATGTTCACGTCTAACGTCTCTCTCTTACCTGTTGCGGGCCACTTGAGGCCAAAACGAAAGATGGATGAGAAGAAAATAAACAACCCAAACCCTTCACGAACACCTTCTATATGGAACTAGGCTAGAAGTGATCCATTTAATGATTAGTGGTCAACTGATATTGTATTTTTTGACAGTCGATGCCCGATATCTTTGAGACCAGGGTGGCCGATGGCCGATATAAAGCTGGTGTGTATGTATTATATATATATATGAATAAATCTTTATTTTAATTAATATTTAAGAAATTTGAAATAATTTGAAAATGGATTAAAAATGTGCTAAATAAACATACTTTAGATGACAACTTCTTGATTCTGTTATGCTATGACAACATTTTTCACAAATAAAGAAATATTTTAAAAAATAGCGATTATCGGGGTTCAAGCACTTTAAGGCATTTGAGCACATAAATAAAAACATATTATTTAGCAAGCCTGTAACAAGCTGAATCAGTGATTAAAAAGAGCATTTTTGGCAATATACAGGTAATTTACCATAGAAATATAATGTTTATTAACATTTATGGTGGTTATAGCGTCACCCATGGTCCGATCTGCATACAACTTTGCATGCTTGTTCAGAGTCATCTGTCACATGAGCTCACTTAGTTTCATGAAGTTCTGCATTTTTGTTTAGGGTTTATGGACTTTGGGGTATATTTACCCACACCTATATTATAAATGAATGAATTGTACTACAGTGGTTTGGTTGAGATTGAGCGTAAAACCTAGGACTAGTTTGCAAAAGTAGGTTTAGATAATCTTGAATAATTAATTTTATTATGATTTAATGATATCATTAATGAATTAATGATTTGATTGACAGCAGTGGTTCTAGAGGGACACTATACGGTCCGATTGTCGAGCACGATTTATGTGCTCACACTATACGTGTAAAATAATCGGGTTGTGCAAACTATGACACAGTGTATGGACAATAGCCAGAGATATCTTCAAAAAAACAAACAAACAAAAAAAAACATCAGTTCTCGGTGATATCAAGAGAATTTGGCATTTCCAATTATTGCTTAGCAATAATTTCAGTGCATTACTGATGCACAGCAAGGATAATAAAAGATTAAATGCTCACCTTCATGGTTTAAAACTAAAATATTTCTAATTTTGTGAAGTGTTTGTGTTTGTTAATAAATTGCAAAATGATGGACAATAGTTCACATTTTCCGTGATAATAACATTGAGTAAATATGAAATAACTTTGTGAATAAAAAACAAATTAATGATTAAGTAGATTAATAAAAGAGGAGTTGGAGTATCTAGACGAGTTGGAATGTAAGATGTGAGTATATGTTTTATCCATTATCGGCCTTGGCGATATATCGGTCGACCACTACTAATGATCCTCTAGAGCTTTAAATTCTGTACTATCAAGTGAGCACAATAAATAAAACACTCTGTTGTCTCTGCAGATGTACAGGGCGAGGATGATGATAGCGATGACTGCATTGTTCCTGCTCAGAGCTCACAGCATAAAAAACAGGTGTGTTGTATCACTTTACATCTGAGTGTGTTTAACAAATGAACAGTGTTTTTCTGTGCTTGACCGATATATGAAATATATTTTCTTATATTTGTTTGTGTGTTTTGCTGTATATATCCAAGACACTACAGATTTTTAGCTTAACTTTTCTTATTAACATGTCTACTCATTTAAAAATAATAAGAAAATAAAATCTGAGATCAGTAAGATCTTTCTTTCTTCCTTATACTTTATACTTTTAATACACTTTAAATTGCAATTTATTGCTGTGATCATTACTCCAGTCTTCAGTGTCATATGATCCTTCAGAAACATTCTAATATGCTGATTTATTATCAATGATTGATTAACACAGTTGTGCTGCTTAATATTTTTTGGAACCCTGTGATACAACATTGATATATATATATATATATATATATATATATATATATATATATATATATATATATATATATATATATATATACTTAACAACAATTGTAACAATATACATACACTACCATTCGGGTTTGCATTTTTTTTTTTTTTTTATAATAAAAGTGATAGTAAAGACCTACAATGTTACAAAAGATTTATATTTTAATTAAATGCTGATCTTTTTAACTTTTTAAATTTTCAGCCTTGATAAGCATAAGACACTTAAAGAATATTAACAATCTTATACCAAACTTGAATTAATCAAGTAATAATCACAAATGAACACATCTGTGTGAACAGGGTGATGTACATTCAGAGATTTAAATGGTCAGCTTAGTGTTAGCTCACACTTTGTCATAAGAGGACTGTCAAAAAGAAACAGAGATTTAACGACTACTGTCAGCACAAACTTAATGACCTAAACACTCCAGCAATGTGGACGGCTGGTTTGACAGATTGAATCAAATGATACACGGATTGACAAAGCCTCTCCAACCTCCATCATTATCAGAGAACTATGCCCTGTAGGTTACATGTCTTCATCAGGAAAGAGAGATAGTTTTTCCGGTGTCCATCATTTCAAATGGTGGACTATTCTTTGTGGGTGTTCTGTCAGATGTAGAGAGTGATTGGAGTCCCTGAAGATTCACAGCGAGTCTCACCATGTCAGCTGGTGTGAGGTTGTATGTCAGTTGTGATAAGGTCATGTGATGCTTTGCTTCACCAGCCGTCCGAGTGCATTCGTGTGGAGATTGTTTCAATGAGTCTGAAGCCAGGCTCAAGAGTGGCGGAAGACAATGCAATTGTCCGACTGTTTGTGGAGTACTCTTTCCTGGGCCTGCCATCAGTCGAGACCCCACTGTCCCTAAAGAAACCTCTGCCTGGACACAGCGTCTCCTACAACTTCAGCAATGGTGAACAACAACATTCATACTAATTTGTATGCAATACCAACCATTGTAATTGTTTTACTTTTTCTGGTATAGTATACAGCAGTGTATTGAGCCTTATGATAGAAAGTTGTGAGAATTGTTGCATTGATTAGGAATACTCTGAATTTTCTTCTGGCCAATTTTGGGGTCTATACCTCAAACCTTCTAGAGCCACCATAGACTCATAGTTACACGTTTCTGCTTTGGTCAACAACAGTGGTTCCTGGTCCTGGAGACCCTGGATGTCACTGTTATCTGATACACATATTTGAGGTCTTGTAGATTTTTCTAATGACCTGATTAGTTGAATCAGTGTTTGATAAGGGAGACGTAAAATGTGCCATGTTGGGGTTTCTCCAGGACCAGGACTGGGAACCACTGGTCTACAACAGGGGTCTTCAGTACTGCTCCTGGAGAGCCACTGTCCTACAGAGTTTAGCTCCAATCCCAATCAAACACACCTGAACCAACTAATCAGAGTCTTCTAGAAGCTTCCAGCTCTGCAGGATGTTGGCCCTCAAGGAGCAGGATTTTCCTCAGGTTTAATGCAAAGCTCAATAAATTTGAAAAAGTGGTTTCAGTTTCTGCCCAACTAGACAACTTGGATAACTTGATCTAAAGAAGGGATCTCCAATCTAGCTACCATCCTGCAGACTTCAGTTCCAACTCTGCTTCAACACTTGCCTTAAATTATCAAGTAGCCCTGAACACCTTGATTAGCTGGTTCAGGTGTGTTTGATTGGGATTGGAGTCTCCAGGAGCAGGGTTGGAGACCCCTGATCTAAAGTCATGACTCTGCTCCATTTAGATTACTTGGGTAATCCAGTGTTTTCCAACCCTGTTCTTGGAGGCACCTCAACACTGCACATTTTTTCACTCTTCCTAATCAAACGTATCTGAATCAACCCACCAGATCATTAGTAGAGACTCCGAGACCTGAAATGGATGGGTCAGATAAGGGAGACATCCAAAACGTGTAGTGTTGGTGGGGCTGCAGGAACAGGGCTCAGAAACACTGGGGTAATCCGAAATACGCTTATCAGCCACGTTGACTGCCCACCATTTTGAATTTAATGTTATTTAATACCTTGCTTGGACACATAATTGGTTCTTGTCCCTGTATTATTTTACTAAACAATGCCAAATAAACATGATCTTTATTAGTAATTCATGAAAATAAAGAAAGAGACCTAAACAACATACAATGCTGTGACAGTGATCCATGTGGATAAGGAGAGTAACCAACCCAGACGGCAAACTCTGAGGGCAGTGCTGGAGGGCCGGAACAGACAAATAGAGCAGTGAGACTCTTTCTGATCTGTAATCAGTTGCTCATTAATTTGTCATTTAAAGTATATAGTTGTAGCACTGTGCTATCCAGCTCTAGTAAGTAGCTGACTCTTTCATTGGCTGTGACAGCATAAAGTTCACGGTGGTGAGTGACCCTCCTGAAGAGGAGGAGCAGGATGAGGAGTGCGAGGATGTGGGCGTGGCCTACCTGCGTATTCTCGATATCATGGAGAAACACCGAGACATGAAGGACGTCAGCCTCAACAGTAAGTGTGTTTACTTGGCATGACAAAATTCCAGTCACAAAACAAAAGTTTTCATTTTTAATGTGAATATTACAGTGCTGCTTATTTATGTGATCTCAAATCTTGGAAAACTTGGTCATTAAAAAAAAAAACTAGGACCTGGAACACTGTTTTCAACAAAGTATCAGTGAAAAGAGATGTTTAACCTCTGAAAATGTTGAGGTGGAGCAGATATTTAATGTGCTTAAATTTTTTAATTTCTTAAAGCGATACTCCACCCCAAAATGAAAATTTTGTCATTATTCACTTACCCCCATGTCGTTCCAAACCCGTAAAAGCTCCATTCGTCTTCGGAACACAATTTAGGATATTTTGGATGAAAACCGGGAGGCCTGTGACTGTCCCATAGACTGCCAAATAAATAACAGTGTCAAGGTCCATAAAAGGTATGAAAGTCGTCGTCAGAAAACTCCATCTGCCATCAGACGTGCAATCTGGGTTATATGAAGCGACGGGAACACTTTTTGTAAGCGAAGAAAACAAAAAAAACAACTTTATTCAATAATTCCTTTGTCAACGATCTCCTCTGTGTCTCTTCATATCACTGTATGCTGTGTATGCTCTTCTGTATCATCCGCGCCAACAAGGATGCTACGTTTCTACGTGTATTTAGCTTTGATTTCAAATAAAACAGCGCATTCTTGTGGCGACATCAGAGGAGACCGTTGACAAAGGAATTGTTGAATAAAGTCGTTATTTTTCTTTTTTTTCACTTTCAAAAAGTGTTCCCGTCTCTTCATATAACCCAGATTGCACGTCTGATGGCAGATGGAGTATTCTGACGACGACTTTCATACCTTTTATGGACCTTGACACTGTTATTTACTTGGCAGTCTATGGGACAGTCACAGGCCTCCTGGTTTTCATCCAAAATATCTTAAATTGTGTTCTGAAGATGAACAGAGCTTTTACGGGTTTGGAACGACATGGGGGTAAGTGATTATTGACAAAATTTTCATTTTGGGGTGGAGTAAATATGTTTATCTAACATATGTAATAGTTGTTTCTCTAAAGAACACAATATTCATGCCTTTTTATCCAATGAAAGACAATTTGTACCCTATTCATGGAAAGTGCCATCTGCTGACTATAAAAACTTTTTTTTTTTTTTCTCTGTCCCTCACTGTAGTTGTGGACGTTCAGGACAGCAGTGAAGTTATTGGCCATCTAGTTGTGACTGTTGAAGCTCTGGAGGCTCTAACATCCATCATGAAAGATCCAGAGCGTGATCAACCTCTAACTACACTTGCTTAATTGACCAAAACCAGTGATTTACTTTTTACAATTGTGGAATATTAAATGTTCCTTGAATCATATTAGTTTTTAATTAGAGTCACCAAAACGAAGTTAAATGTAATGCATGGGGCGGTCCGTTTGGTTTTAAACACTACAGACAGTATAACATATGGGAACAAAACAGTCCTTTATGTAAACGCCATCACGCGGCTTTGATCCCTTACGTTGTGAAATCAAATCCTAATGTTTCTCTTTATGGCCTCCAGTGTTGCGTTTGATGGAATGCTGATGTTTAGACCTTTAATAACTTTGCTTAATGAAAAGGCTGTTAAGCCTCATTAGGCAGCGCTGTGGCAGGCGGCGATATTTTATTGAAGGTGCAAAATGAAATCTAACTGGATTTAATGGGATTAAATCAAGCTCTTTAAAATGCTAATGCAGATTTTCACGCGTATCGAGCTGTGGCGCTCGCTCAGACACTTCTTCTGTTTTGGTGTGTGCGATCGAGTGTGAAATGTTACTGTTATCTGCACTGCAGATCATTTGATATTTTCTTTATAGGTCTGCATATGAGAGTACAATTCGGATTATTTAGTATATTTTGTAGAGATGTAGATGTTTTATTGTGAATGTACCTTTGTAGACAGCCTTATTAACAGATATTTGTAAATGTTTTATATTTTTGAACATTTCAGAGTAATGTATTAAAGAGTTTTAGTGTTATTTCATTTTGTTCTCTGATTTTCTTAAAACCTCAGTTTTTCAGTTTTTTTTTTTAAATACTTAAAGTAACAACATTTAATACTCCAAACAACACTGGCCCCTGTTGACTTTCTTTGTGTGGACAAACAAAACACAGGCATTTTACAAAATGTGCACGAGTTGACGGTTTCTTTTTTTTTTTAGAGTTTGTTAAAACCTAGGGAATCAATAATATCTGCAGATGCTGTGTAGCCATTAGCATTTATTTCAATGGTAGTTGCTTGGCTGGCATATATATATATATATATATATATATATATATATATATTTATATATACAGTACAGGTCAAAAGTTTGGAAACATTACTATTTTTAATGTTTTTGAAAGAAGTCTCTTCTGCTCATCAAGCCTGCATTTATTTGATCAAAAATACAGAAAAAAACAGTAATATTGTGAAATATTATTACAACTTAAAATAATAGTTTTCTATTTGTGAATATACTTTAAAAAAATAATTTATTCCTGTGATGCAAAGCTGAATTTTCAGCATCATTACTCCAGCCTTAAGTGTCACATGTAACATCCAGTCTATCACATGATCATTTAGAAATCATTCTAATATTCTGATTTATTATGAGTGTTGGAAACAGTTCTGCTGTCTAATATATTTGATGAATAAAAGGTTAAAAAGAACTGCATTTATTCAAAAAAAAAAAAAAAAATGCTAATAATATATATTCTAATAATATATTTTCTTTACTATCACTTTTTATCAATTTAACACATCCTTGCTGAATAAAAGTATTGATTTTTTTTTAAAAAAAAGAAAAAAAAATTACTGACCCCAAATTACTGACCAGTAGTGTATATTGTTATTACAAAATATTTATATTTTAAAAACATAGCTTCTTTTTTTTTTTTTTATAATTTAACATCATATTAAAAAAAGTATCCTAAAAAAGTATCACATGTTCTGAAAAAATATTAAGCAGCAGAACTGTTTCCAACTTTGATAATGGATCATCATATTAGAATGATTTCTAAAGGATCATGTGATAATGATCCTAAAAATTCAGCTTTGCATCACAGAAATAAAAGATAAATTAAAGTATAATAAATTTAAAAATAATTATTTTAAATTGTAATAATATATCATAATATAACATTTTTTTTCTGTATTTTTGATCAAATTAATGCAGGCTTGATGAGCAGAAGAAACTTCTTTCAAAAACATTAAAAATAGTAATGTTTCCAAACTTTTGGTCCGTACTGTATATATATATATATATATATAGATATTTTGATATATGTACTATATATATATATATATATACACACACACACACACACAACACACACACACACACACACACACACACACTACACACACACACACACACACACACACAGTCCCAGCAGTATGTAACCTGCATTATTTTGAGCCAATCACCTGAGCATGATGTTAACAACATTAACTGGTCAAACTTTGACCACTGATAGCTATTTGCTTAGCATTATTAAGTCTCATAGCAAGGGCTAGCTGATATCAGCCAAAAGAAAATTGATTCAGTGGTGGAACAAGTTCTCATGTTTTGATGAACGAAGACAAACTTTTTTTTTTTTGATAATGTATGTCACATGCTCTGATCAGTCATGTACAATAAGAAGGAACATACTAAAAAAAGTCAATAAAGTCCATAGCTAACAAGCTAACTCATGCTAACAAAAGAAAAATAATTTGTGTCTTTCTCCAGAAACGTATTGGCAGATGTTTTAGTGAGTTTGACGGAGCTTTCAGTGAGGCTGTACTACTGTACATCAGTATTGGATCTTGGATGGCTAATGATCTCTCTAACGGGGTTCATGTGTTCAGCCAAGCAGCATCATTAGCCGAGCACATGACTTGATCAATATCATAGGTCGATACCGAGCACTGCCGCCCAGTTCTGTCAGCTTTCTCTGTATTTCGCGTGTTCCCGCTCGCCGCTATCATGCAAATGACCCTGCCACCTGAAAAGAGGACAAGAAAAGGTGTCCCACAGGGTCTCATTAGCCATTCAGAGTTAAGATGTGGGGTGGGTTGTGTTGTCATGTGAAGATGATTGGAGCGAAGCCCTTTGACAGCTGTGACAGGCGGGTGGGTGGCCCCCAGCACCCCCCACCACCTTTTTTTTTCCCACTCTTGGCCCATCTGTCAAATTACCGCTGAGCACTCTGGGAAATGATATACAGGGCCGCTCTTCAATTAGACGTGTTAGGACAAGAGGGAAGTGTCGTTTTGGTGACATGGATAACCTGAGCCCACAAAGGCCACTTACCGCCTAGTAGAGTGAGTCACAGAAATATCAATTTAATCATCTCTCGGAAGGCACCTTGCACTTACATTTTGTTAAGCCCAAAGCTTTATAGGAGACAATGTGACGAAAGCGATAACGTTTAGGTTAGATTAAGAATGGTGCTGGAGAAGTTATTATAACTTTTAAAGTTCACAATTTGCATCTGTCACTGAACATCAAGTCTTCAGTTTATTTTTAAAAGCCTCTATGTGAAGATAATTTATTATTAATTAAATAAAAGGCCACTTAAGTGACAACTCTTTCATGACCGTTTCTTAACACACTTAAGTACACTTTTAAAAAGTGCTCTTTATTATAATGTCAAATTTGTAGTAAGTACATTTTAAATCATTGTTTTAATAATCTTTTGTTTAAAGAAGTACACTTATTTTGATTTGTTGACTAGTTTTGCCTGTAGTGTGTTATTCAATATTATTTCAAGTTAATATATTTTAAATGTACTACTGTAAATTGCAACTTCATTGCAGATGTGTATATTTACATACATTGCGTACAAATTTTAATATAAATTACAAAGTATATTGTAGTTGGAAATATGTGAACATACTATGTAGCCTACTTTATTAATTACAACACAACCTGCCCGCTAAAAATAATCCATGTCCTTATATTATCCAGTACTTTCTTAAGCACACTGTAAGTACAGGTAAGTGCATGCACTGTTAAATAAAGTGTAACCTGTAGTTTCCTATAAATTCTTGTCAGTACATCCAGCAGCACACTTTAAAGATATTTTAAAGACAATGTAATTATGAAAGTATATAAAGTACTTAAGTCCTACTTAAATGGGTCAAGAAAGCACTTTTGTAACCACAAGCTGCTAACTGTTAGCTGCTGGCACATAGATACACAGGTGGCTACATTTTTATCAAACAGTATATAGTGCACTTTGCTTTAAGTGTAATTAAAGTTGTAGTGCTTATGTAGCACCAGTTTTAAAGCAGTTTTTACAGTCCATGAAAGTGTTAACCACAGACCTTATTTTATTCATAAATTTGAAACACATGCTAATTGACATGCTAAAACAAGTACGTTTTGACTGGCTGTGATTATTTTTTAATTTCTCCTTACAGTGATGACAGATTAAATTATTTGTTCGCTGGTGTTTATTGTGGTTTGACTGGCAGTCGCTTTTCCTGTCAGGACTAGTGGTGTCATTTAAAGCTCAAGCACACGTGTCCAAATGGGCAGTGCTTTGCATGTCTGAGACAGACAGACCCACTCTGGTCACTGAGGCGTGATGTTTGCCCTCACCGCTGTCTCGCCAGCTCCTCACCTTTGACTCAGCGCTGTATTTAGCGGAAGTGCTCTGGTTCTGGCTGGCTGTATTGCCGAGCTTGTCTAAATATGACTGGCCTGTCGGTGGGTTTCATTACACTCACTCAAGCTGCTGCCCAGCAGCACGTTCCAGTGCTGCAGGCCTGTCACCCGCATGATCAGGGGTGCATGAAGACAGGAGCGTCTACCACACTTCCTCTTTTCTAATATAGGCAGATTTCTCCTAAAATGGCTCTTGCCATAGAGGAAGTGTATTTAAGTGAACCCAAGAAGAGGGTTATGGAGAAACAGGATGTTGTTTGGACCACTTTCTAACTGGATTTTGATGGGCATTGTTGGTCTGTTACTGGGACAGGTTGGTTAGTGCTGCAAGCAGGCCAGACTGAGCAATGTGCCATGGTGGGTGACCAGCCAAAACCAGAGTAAGAGTTTCCAAAATACACCTGATCATACTGGTCATCATTATTAAGTTCTTTCTGGTCATTTATAAATGGTGACCAGCTTTAGTTGCAGTTAAAACTATAGATTCTTTTGTATGTTTGTTGGCTTGTTTTGGAAGTGGGAACAGAAATAGATCTATATAAGAACAATATAAAAGAACATTTAAAAAGTACAGAACCATTACCATGGCACAGTGATGTATTAAGCCCCGTTCAGACTACACGATTTTAGCCCGATTTTGCCACAATCTGCTTGACGTAGGATGTCGTGGGGATTCGTATACGACATTGGGGCGTCAGGATGCACAATTTAATTGTTTCATCTCGTGTAGTGTGTCATAGTGCATGATGCCTCTGCGATGCTTTACGATGTCAGCACAGAAAGACTAGCAAGTTTATTTTTATTTTTTTCTGAGCAATGGGAGCACAGAAGCACCTTTGTACAAGCTTTCAAACATGCCGAAACGAAAGAGAGACAATGGTATCAGTCCTGCTAGGTGTAATTTCTACAATGGAAGAAAATGTTTGTGAAGCTACGGCAACAATACTCCTGCATTTATGATGAGGGACTACCGTAAAACAGTGAAAAAAGGTCAAATAAAAACTACTTTACCTCATTTCTCTTTGACAGTCCATACCATCCTCTTCATGCCATTCAGATTTGTGTCCATTGTCAGGTTTTCTTTCTTTTTTGGGCCTTTCTGATGACAAGACAGGGCAAAACACGCTATTTGCTAGTCATTGTTTGTTTACGCTCATAGCACCTTCTGTCTTGTCCTGCGCTATCGATGACAGAACGCAGGGCCGGTGTAGTGCCGAATTCTTCACCCCTGCCAGATTCTGCACCCCCTCGTTGAAGTCGCTAATTGATTGCCTAATCCCAACCCCACCCCTAATCCTAACCCCTCCCCCACACCTACTCCTAAACCTACCAATACTAGGGGGTGCATAATCTGGCAGGGTGCAAATTTCGGCACTACACCGGCACGTGGCATAGGTGACACAGGCAGTTGCCTAGGGTGCAAAATGACTGGGGGTCGCCGCACGAAAGTTATTTATTTATTTTTTTAGTTGGAAGTGCGCCCTCTTGACAACATTGCACACTACACACACATATAAAAATAAAAAAAATCTCACAAAAAAAAAAATTATAACACATATATAACATAACAAATTAAAAAAAAAATTATAAAAAAATAAAAGTGACATCAACGGAAACTTAAAGTATAATTTCTAATAAATCAGAGAAAAAAGAAAATTATCAGGGGCACAAAGCAGAAAGCGACGCAAAGAAGAGGAGCAGAAAAATTATCAATATAGAAGTAAAAATGTATATTATAAAAATCTCTCTCTCTCTCTCTCTCTATATATATATATAAAGTTAACGACTATGTATTAGCCCTTGATGTTCATGTAGTATTTTGAAATAGCCTTTTTAGAACATCTTAATTAGCAACACTGACACCATGGAACGTTTTTGCTTGAGTTAACTGCTTATTTAATTTTACTTTATTTTCTTTAAAACAAATGAAAGCTTTAGTAATGTTGTGTTAATTTTAGTTACATTACAGCTTGCTTTTAATTCACCAAAAAGTGTCTAAATGTCTTATGAAAAAGACCATGACTAGAACTATAATCTAGCGTTCATAAAATGAAATTAAGTTTAAGTATGTAATTTTCCACTGTATGCACAAAATTGAAATGAAAGGTATGGGTATGCTAATTAGACTAACTAGCTAGATAGCTGGATAACATCTACAAATAAATTACAAAATGTTGCCTTTATTTTATTTTTTAGGCATTTCATATTTCTCATATTTCTCTTTGTTTCAATAAGCTATTTTAACAGATTCACTCATGAAATACCTACAAGGTGCTTCAACATCTACAT
Organism: Cyprinus carpio; assembly: GCF_018340385.1. Lineage (NCBI taxonomy): Eukaryota > Metazoa > Chordata > Actinopteri > Cypriniformes > Cyprinidae > Cyprinus > Cyprinus carpio. The sequence goes on along the minus strand of NC_056596.1, from coordinate 17,971,694 downwards.
TTATTTATTATCACAATTTATTTACTAATTTATGTTAATACTTATCAGTATTTATGTTATGTTACTTTATTGTAAAGTTTTGAAAAATCTGCATTTTCAGAATTTTTTTAGTGGGGGGGGGGGGGTTGGGGGTCTAAAATCTCGCCTAGGGCACCAACAGAGCCTGTGCCGTTGCTGACAGAACGCACGTCGTTAATAATGGCATGTGATGATTACTCGGGTAGCATCTTATAATGAGACATGTCTTGTTCACCATACGACTAGATTTTATGAGACAAAATCCCATAATTTGACACCATGTCTGTCGTAACTGACAAAAAAAAAAAATAATTGTAGTCTGAACGGGGCTTTAGATGGTAATAAAATAGTAATAACACCATTATTACAAATTATTTTGGGAATAACAGTGGTCCATGGCCCAAATTCCATGGAATTACTGTCCAAAAAACAAAAAAACAAAAAAAAAAACAAACAGAACTGATGTGGTATACTTCAAAAACACAGTCAAGTCAAGTCATCTTTATTTATATAGCGCTTTAAACAAAAAAGATTGCGTCAAAGCAACTGAACAACATTAATTAGGAAAACAGTGTGTCAATAATACAAAATGACAGTTAAAAGGCAGTTCATCATTGAATTCAGTGATGTCATCATGCAGCTCAGTTCAGTTTAAATGGTATCTGTGCAATAATTTGCAATCAAGTCAACGATATCACTGTAAATAAAGTGTCCCCAAACTAAGCAAGCCAGAGGCGACAGCGGCAAGGAAACAAAACTCCATCAGTGAGAGAATGGAGAAAAAAACCTTGGGAGAAACCAGGCTCAGTCGGGGGGCCAGTTCTCCTCTGACCAGACGAAACCAGCAGTTCAATTCCAGGCTGCAGCAAAGTCAGATTGTGCAGAAGAATCATCTGTTTCTGTGGTCTTGTCCTGGTGGTCGTCTGAGACAAGGTCTTTACAGGCGATCTGTATCTGGGGCTCTAGTCCTGGTCTCCGCTGTCTTTCAGGGCTGTAGAGGTCCTTTCTAGGTGCTGATCCACCATCTGGTCTGGATACATACTGGATCCGGGTGATTGCAGTGACCCTCTGACATTTAAAAATACAAGATCTGGTGGCTACGGTGACCTCGGAATAAGAAAGAAACAGACTAATATTAGCGTAGATGCCATTCTTCTAATGATGTAGCAAGTACATCAGGTGTTATGGGAAGTGTTACTGGTTCTGGTTTACCTAATTAATGCAGCCTAAAAATCCTTTAACGGATTTGGATATTAGAAGTGTATTAGTATGTTATGTGTAAGCCAGGTTAAAGAGATGGGTCTTTAATCTAGATTTAAACTGCAAGAGTGTGTCTGCCTCCCGAACAATGTTAGGTAGGTTATTCCAGAGTTTAGGCGCTAAATAGGAGAAGGATCTGCCACCCGCAGTTGACTTTGATATACTAGGTATTATCAAATTGCCTGAGTTATCACAGTATTACCATGGTAAATCTTTTGCAATAGTAGATACATAAAAAGTAAATGCATCTCAAAGTAAAATATAGTATTAGTCATTGGTGATATGCCCCAAAATGTAAGATTAAAAAAGGATTGAATGAATGAATAATTAAATAGTATTCCCCAAAAATATAGTACATACCCCATAACTATTACCATAGTAAATAATAATAATAATAATAATAAAACAGTATACATGTTCAATAATACACACCTATAAACCTATTTTGTGATACTGCTATCATGAAAAAAAGGTATTACAAACAAGCCCAAAATATGGTATTTACCCCATAAGTATTACCCCAGAAAAACTTTAAAAACACATGGTATTTCATAAAACATTCCTAAAATTATGATATTACTATCTTGCATGTCTAAAAAAATATTGCTGTGGTACATGGCCAAAATAACAAAGTTTTACCATGGTAAATATCCCGAAAACACGGTTTTGCAATAATGCATAAATAAAACATGTTATGCCATGATACATACCCAAAATAAATTATGGTATTACATGGTGCATGCCCCAAAATTTTATATGAAAAATTGATTAATATGAAAAAAAAAAAAAAAACAGTCTCAAAAACACATGATGGTTTTGCCATGAAAAAACAAACGAACAAACTAAAAATATATGGTACTATACTACTAAAATGGTACTATATTAATGGCAGTATACTGTACTATATCACACAATGTACTATATTAATAAGCATTCAACAGCTATAATGCTAAAGATATGGTATTACTGTGGAATGTGCTCTGGCCTGCAACTGAACTGGATGAGATTCATGGAAGGTGCAGAAACACCACTAGGTGGCGTTATGGCATCATTCTTTCCATAGAGATCCTGTCATCCTCTCTGTCTTTTACACTGAATGTTTTTTAATGGCATTTCTGTCACAAGACACATTGTAATGTCGTCACCTCTTGCCCAGTGAACTCTCCCAAAAACCTGTTCCCTGCACTGGTTTACCGTAATAATTAGCAGCACGAGGAGCGTTGCTTTGGTCGAGTCTTACGTGAGAACTGCGACATTCCTCCAGTTAAGAGACACTCTCAGGTCATGTGTTCCTGACCTTGTGTTTTCATTGGCTCTCTATTAACAACGCTTTAATGTATGCGTGACATGTCACCTCCGAAATTACATTTTCAAATCAGCCCTGTCATGCTTCATCTCACTGTTAATCGTTCACAGCGTTTAAGCTACTGTACAGCTCTCAGCACTAACTCACTCCAGCTGCTTGTATGATATTTGTGTTGAGCCCTTCACTGCGTAAATTTAAGCTTATTGATTTAGACACAGACATAAAAAGACTCTTATCAAGAGCACTGTAAAAGCAGTAGCATGTTATTGACTGCACTTGGACAGAGTCATTAAATTCATTGGACTGTGTTCCTATAATCTGTTTTTTACTCAATGCTTTTCTCACATATAAGTCATACAGCTAACGCCACAGATTGTGATACTGTTCAAGGCAAATTATTCACTTAACAGCCAGAAAAGAAAAGCAGTCCTTAGAGGCCATTGGCAAAGAAAGGCTGAATCAATATATAAGCATCGCTGTGTAAATTTTTTTTATACATTGTCTTTGTTTAATCAGACATCAGCAATAAAAAGCAGTATTTGTCTTGTTGTCATACTATCATTAACACCTCAGTACACCCATATGGCATCCAAACTGCATTTACTAAATTAAAAACAAAATTAAAATTAAATGAGCTTTTCATTTCCCAGTTTCATTCGCAATTTATTCAACCCTGTTACTAAAATTTGTAACACAAATGTGATATAATGTAATTTCATTATATTAAAATATTAACTGAACAAAATGTATAAGATAAAATCAACACTTTAGGGACAAAACTGAGTTTAATGTAAGTTTAGTGTAAACAAGCTTGTCATTTTCTATTTTGATTTTCTTTAATATTTGCAAAATTTCAGGCCTATTAACAAATTTTGGAATATGAATGCCCTTGCATGTGTGATTTCATATTATTTTCTAATGTTAAACAATAAATAAACATTAAATATTTAGCGAATAACATTTATAAAATTAAGAATGAGTAACAGTTTTGTAGATTTAGCATAAATTAAGTGATCACTAATTACAGGCTTGCTAATTTTTAACCAAATGTTGGTTTATAGTTTATAGACATTATGAATTAATGACACATATGTATTTTTGTAATTTTTCTTACGATAACAGGGTTGAATGGTTAAATGATGAATACAGTTTACACCACAATTTGTGTGAAACTTACTAAATGAAAAGTGATTATTATTATTATTATTATATTAATATTATTTTCCACCAATGAGAGTGTCCACATTATGGCACTAAATTTAAATTCCTTGCACTGTATGACAAACTAAACATTCAATTAGATTTTAATTTCTATGTTGATTTAAATAAGATTTGTAATTTGTTTCAACTCTGTCACTAAAAGTTGGAAAAAAATAGAGTGATCTGTGTGTGATTTTCTAGCACTAAATGTTAAATAATCCTAAAGGATTAAATTATTAATTTATACATTAAAAGAAAAAAAAAATGTCTAAAATAAAGAACAGAGGTAACAGAGTTGTGATTAACAGGGTTTGTAGATTTAACTTGAAGCTATCACTCGTTATGAGCTAGCTAATTTGGAAGCAAATGTTGGTTTCTAGTTAATAAACATTAAAATATTTGTTTCATGATTTTTCTTACAATAACAGGGTTGAATGGTTACATTTGATAAATATAGTCAACACTACAATTTGCATAAAATTTACAGAAGGCAAAGCGATTATTACTTTTTTTTTATTTATTTATTTTTTTTTTAATTATTATTATTACTAGAGGGTCCAAATATCACTTTTTTTTGCCACAATTTCATAAAATGTAATACAGAACAATCATGCAGTAACAGGGTTGAACAGGAAATGTGGGACAGCTAAAAATGACTTTTGGGGGGGATTAAATAGAAAGTAATTCAAAATGATAATATTATGGAATGATTTTAATACAGTTGAGAATGTCAAGACCACTGAGACGGGTCCACAGTCATATTTTATAATCAGAATCCTGTTATTTTCCACTGCAGGAATACGGCAGAATTTTAAGAGGGTAGGGTTAGTGCCATTTTACTCACACATGCAAATCTGCACGCACGTGTGTGATTCTCTAGCATCTGTGTTGATAGAACATGTTTAAGTGGTGCATTCATCAGTGATCAAGAGCCATGGATCTGTACAGTTTTCATTGGGATGGAGGTTACAGCTGTTTTAAAGCTCCTGGAGTCCCCACAGGTACAGCACACACACACACACACACACACACACACACACAGTCGGACAGACAGATCAATCTTTATATTAATGATCTCTACAGAGACAGATGAACTCTGCCCCCATCCACATTTAAATTACCTGCCCATTGTCTGCTGGCCGCTGCTGCCCCTGGCAATCATTCCTCAAACGCCACCTGGGTTGGTTTAACCTGAGATTAACACTTCGAGTGGCTGTGTGTGTGTGTGTGTGTGTGTGTGTGTGTGTGTGTGTGTGTGTGTGTGTGTGTGTGTGTGTGTGTGTGTGTGTGTGATATGAACTGGAGGTTTTGCTAAAAGATGTGCATTTATGAATGTGTAAAGGTGAATAATATATTTTCATCAAAAATACAAAATATTATAGAGGAAACCATGCCTAGTTTTCAAACGTTTTACTCCAGAAAATATTTTTTTTTTATTTTTAATTATGTTTTTATTTTTTTTTTTTTTTTTTTTTAGATATTTTTTTTAGATATTTGATTTTAACCCCATAAATGACAATAACCCCCCCCCCCCCCCCCCCCCCCACCACCACCATCCCCCCCCACCCCCCCCCCCCCCCCTCCCCACCCCCCCCCCCCCCGCCGCCTTGAATTTATAGTTATTTATTATGAGACTTGATTCATCGCCAAATAAAAGGCCTTTATGTGCAAACACAGAATGTGTGTTTGAATTTAATGACATATTCTCAATCCAGTGGTTAATTGTTGATGCCTGCAACAGAAAGTGACACTTATGTTATTCTCATTTCACAATCAAAACAAAACACACTTGCTTACACTGAATAATTTGATCATAACATTCAAAAGGTGTTCTTGCACCGAAGGGTCAAAATGCTTCTCAACTATATCACTAGCTCTGTGAATGAATGACCGATAGTTAGCGTTATTATAGCGCTCGTGATGGTTACGTGCGTGAATAAATATGCCTTTTCACACCTTAAGAGAATAAGCAGAATAAATTAAGGAGTCTATTGCCTTCTGGGTTAGACATTAGGCATATTTGCTTCGGACAAGAGGGTGTTAAGCGTTAGTTATTAATTTCAACTGAATGTGGACATGAATGTGTGTGGCTTGCTTTGTTTAATGGTAAATCCATCTAACCTAGAACCTTCTCTAGGATACAAGACTTTGAGAAATTACAGCTGAATACAGTATAGTATAGCAGCATTTGAAAACACGCTTTAGCTTAATACTTTTTATTGATATTTTTCAAACTGATCTGAGATTTTAGTTTACGGGTTACTAGTGAACTTTTGATAAATCATATGTTTTCACCTCAGAACCAAAGTATCAGGGTTGTAACACATCGTCCCAATATTCACATTAGTAGTCTGTCTGTAAACTGTCGATTCTAAAACTATTACCACAAAACTATTACCACAAAACTATTTTTTTTTTTTTTTTTTTTACTAAGCACCAATAATTGTCTATATATATATATATATATATATACAAAAGATTACCGACAATAAATCAGTTGCCTCAGCTGGCAAAATTATTACAGTCAGTGTTTTTGTGATTTTCGTCAAGAACAATATGTTATCTAAAAACTTTTTTTTTTCGTATAACAGAGTTGAAGAACTGAATTTCACGGGGTTGACATAAGTGAGCTAAATGTTGGTTTGAGGTTGACAAACATAATATATATATATATATATATATATATATATATATAATATATATAATATATATATATATATAACAATATGTTATACACATTTTCTTAAAATAGCAGGGTTGAATGTTAAACTTGACAAATATAGTCAACACTGCAATTTGTGTATATTATATGGAAAGTCATTATTACTTTTTTTTTTGTTTTTTTTTTACTATTAATTCTACTTCCTGTCAATGAGAGGCCCCTAATATCAATTGCAGGGTTGTACACAAAATTTTGTTTCATTTGTTGGCATTCAGTGTTACGGGGTTGAATATCAGTGCAAAAACAACTAGTAACAACCATAGCTGGCAAAATTGTTACAGATTACAGTCAGTGTTCTTGTAACTTTTTCAAGCACAATATTTTACCTATTAACACTTTTTTTTCTATAACATAGCTGAACTATTGAAATTCACAGGGTTGACATACAGTACAGACCAAAAGTTTGGAAACATTACTATTTTTAATGTTTTTGAAAGAAGTCTCTTCTACTCATCAAGCCTGCATTTATTTGATAAAAAATACAGAAAAAAACAGTAATATTGTAAAATATTATTAACAAACTTACAAACTAATAGTTTTCTATTTGAATATACTTTAAAAAAATAATTTATTCCTGTAATGCAAAGCTGAATTTTCAGCATCATTACTCCAGCCTTCAGGTCACATGTAACATCCAGTCTATAACATGATCATTTAGAAAATCATTCTAATATTCTTGATTTATTATATGTGTTGGAAAACAGTTCTGCTGTCTACTATATTTGATGAATAAAAGGTTAAAAAAGAACTGCATTTATTCAAAATAAATAAAAAAATTCTAATAATATATATTCTAGATATATATTTTTCTTTACTATCACTTTTTATCAATTTAACACATCCTTGCTGAATAAAAGTATTGATTTTATATTTAAAAAAAAGAAAGAAAAAAAAAACACTGACCCCAAATTACTGACCAGTAGTTATATTGTTATTACAAAAACGATTTGATTTATATTTTTAAAAACATAGCTTTTTTTTTTTTTTTTTTTTTACTTTTTATTCATCAGAGTATCTTAAAAAAGTATCACATGTTCTGAAAAAATATTAATCAGCAGAACTGTTTCCAACTTTGATAATGAATCATCATATTAGAATGATTTCTAAAGGATCATGTGATAATGATCCTAAAAATTCAGCTTTGCATCACAGAAAAAATGAAATTTAAAGATAATTTATAATTATTTTTTTAAATTGTAATAATATATCACAATATTACTTTTTTTTTCTGTATTTTGATCAAATAAATGCAGGCTTGATGAGCAGAAGAAACTTCTTTCAAAAACATTAAAAATAGTAATGTTTCCAAACTTTTGGTCTGTACTGTAAGTGAAAACAAAGAAATGGCAATAAAGTCTGTAAGAGCGAGTGACCACATTTTGAAGCATGCAGTAAAAAGATTTGATAAAAGTTTTCCTAAAACATTATGTCTGGAAGATAAAACCATTATTTTTAAAATGGGGAAAGCTGCAGCATACTGTTGTTGAACAGAGACAAATTATGCATGTCATTTCAACACATCTGATATTAATTCTTTCAGTCAAATGCCACCATTTCCTGAGAATTACCCATGTAATATTAAAACACATTTGATTTTCTGAATTTCCTGTGAACAAAGATAAAATCAGCACTGTCATCTGACTGACACCTTGCACAGTCTCACATTGTCTGATGACCTCTGACCCCTGAGACCACAGCGAGCATCTCTCTGTGTGTGTGTGTGTGTGTGTGTGTGTGTGTATTTGTGCTCTCAGCACATTCCAGGAGTCCAGTAGCACCAGTCTTACATTTCTAGCAACTAGGAGGCAAATGTGCTTCAGGTTTGATGGAGGTGCTGTAGGCTCAGGCTTCAGTTTGTCACTGTGTTTGTCTCCTCTGACAGCTTTATGTGATCAGGGCGATTCTGGGACGGGTGTCAGGTAGGTAGTGTATATGACAGCTTAACTGAGTAAATACAGTGATCTGTCTGCCAGCTGCCAAACACATTCTAAATCTACTGCCATCCACTTCGCCGGGTGACGGAGGATTGAGCTGCAGTGCTGAAATATTTCTCAGAACAGTCTGTATGCTTTCACGGACAGAAACTCTCTCTTTAAACAAACTGTTTGAATGTGTTTTATCATGTCTCACAGGTTCTATTTCCTTCCTGTTTGTACAGAAGTAGCTACATGTGAAGTGTGCTAGCAGACTTGTGTTATTAACCCAGCTTTGTGTGTGATGACATTTGTGTTTGTAACAAAGTCACATTACACAATATTCTAGTTATATCTATGTTACTCTGTGTGACTGTACTAGCTGTTCATAAATAAATTCCTTTAAATGATTTTAATGAGTAAATTATTTCATGGTATAAGGCAGTGGTTTCCAATCCTGGTCCTGGAGAACCCCCAACACTGAACGCTTCTCTTATCTGACACACACATTTGAGGTCTTGGAGTCTTCACTAATGAGCTGATGAGCTGAATCAGGTGTGTACGAATAGGGAGACATATAAAATCTGAAATATTCTCCAGGACCAGGATTGGGAACCACTGGTATAATGTATTAATTTTAGTCTGATCAGGTTTGTAATGTGTGTTTTGCAATGTTATGTTTTGATGCTAAAAAAAAACAAACATTTAATGACAATTTGTCACTGGGGTTAAAACCCTTTCTTGAATACAATTAAAATAATAAAATAAAAAGCGCATCTTGTCCTTTATGATTTGTAATAACCTCCAGTAATAATGATGGTAATCAAATGTTTGTTTACGTTATGGTAATGTAAATAAGTATTAATGTAGTTGATTTTTTGAAAATATTCGGATCCTACTATAAAAATATCTTAAAAATTGCCTTTAAATGCCTTTTTATTTTAAGTCAAATATATTTCACCCTTGTACATTCATCTGTCACTTATGTGTTTTGAGTGGTGATTTATTTGCTGCTGAGAACATTAAACCATCTCTTTTTTTTTCAAGATACATTTAAAAACCCAAAGATCTTTCCTGTTCCACTTATATCATGAAAATGATTTTACACATTGCTTGTCTGTGCTTAATACTATAAATATTTTTTTTTCTTTTTTTCCCCTTTTCTGAGTCTATAAGAATGTATTTTTTTAAGTTGCTGTAATATAAAAATGTAGTATGGATTTATAAAGCATGAAGAAGTATTTGCAAGTATTTTGTAATGAAATGTAGCATTTAACTAATCAACATTAATAACAAAGCTCAATACTTCTCTTTATTTATTAAATAAATCTACAGGTCTCATTAGATGCATATCAGATAGTACAGTGCTGTAGATAAGTGTTTGTTTTGGTTACCTGCGGCAGCTAAGGTGGATCGGCAGACTATATCCTTGGCTAGAATGATTGATTGAACCTTTTGTTTCCATTTACCCTTGAGGGCAGAGAGTCAGTATATCCATTATTTATGGCTGTCTTAGTGTGGGTGGGCCGCCCGCTTGGCCCTTGTGTTCTTCCTGCCTTTATGACATAAACCTCTACTGAGAGAATGTTACAACAGAGAGAAAATATAGCAACAGAATCAATCAAACGAAACCTGGTCAGGAGTTGACTTCACTCCTCACCCTTAGAACTACATGGGAATTCGCTTTTTTTTTTTTTTACTTTTTTTTTTTTTTAAATTAACACTCTAAAGAGATTGTAATTATTGAAAATGATGGTAAATGACTGCATTTGTGTGCAAAGTCAGACTTGCTGGTTTTTGCTCAGTTGTTTTAGACACTTGTCTGACAGGCACATGTGTTAATTGAGAGTGAGTGTTTGTTTCAGATGACCTCGGTCTCTCATGCGCTGGAAGTGCACGTGGCAGGGATTGATGTGGTGCCACTGCGCGAGGTTGTCTCATCGCTTTGACAGTTTTGACAGTTCTCCTGCCGAGATGTTGATGCCAGGAACGTCAAACTAATATTGCGACATATGAAAGAGAGAGAACACAAATACAAACAAGCTCATGTGATGATATTCTTTGTAATTGGTGAATGAATAGAAACAAGAATTGTCAACCATAATAATCATCCATAAAAAGGACGTATAAAACCGCACAGAAAAACAGATAAAGAGAAATAGAAAAAACACAATCACAAAAAACCAGCACAATAAAACTGTGAAGTTTATCTGAGAGCCTTTCTGTGGAATATGACACCGTTTGAAACAACCCTGTAGAATTATCCTAGACAGGGGGCGCTGTAGAGCTGTGTTCACACTTTGTTGGAATTACCTAAATGACTAAATTCCAATTTCTAAATTGTGTTACACATACTTGTGCCGACTTGTACCACATGACTTCAGCAGATTCATTCAGCTCTGAGCTGAACGCCGTAGGTTAACATCTCATAATTACTGTAATTATGACATCACGACATGGCGTGAGCACAGCATTATGCACAAGCGTAACAACGAACTTCTGCTGCCGCCAGAGGTCGAGATATCACTTTCCGGTCACCCTAAATGTCAGTATTTTCTAGATGTCTCTGAGATCTGTCTAAAGTAAGCATCGGCGATGTTGATGCCTGGTCCTCCGCTTCAACACACGAGTGGAGCAAGCGATTCAAACTCTACATATCGAGTTATCAGCACAACTAGTTTAATGTAATGTGTTTGGACAACACTGATCAGACCCACACTGATGAGTTGCGAAGCCTCTTAAAGTCCACTGAACAAGCTCTTAAAGTCCATTGTGAAACAAAGGCCTGTCTGGGTCCTCATTGAACATGTGAATGAAGCAGAGGAGGGTGCGAGTGATATTCAGCTCTCCTGACCTCTTGTGTCTGTCTGCCGTCTATAACATTTGACCTCTGCCGCGATAATCTCAAACAGACAATACACCCTAAACACCCCAACAATAAACCCCAACACTGACGACTCCTCAGGACCGCTGGAGATGCCAGCGCACTCGGAAGCAGGCTTTTGTTGCTGATGGAGATTGATACTCTGTGACTCTCTTTTGGTTTTGTGGACATGCCTGAGGTTTCGCCTGGAACAGCAAAGGGGTGAGCTGTTTAATCACAAGTCATATTGCACCTATGGCTGCGAGTGTAGTCATGCTTGAATCAAGCATTTCCACTATGATTTGTTACTATGGTCCTTTTTTCTGTTTTACCCCCCTCTGCTATGTGCTTGTACGCGATTTCTTAGGCATCCTTAAATCCTTTACGGAATCCAGTCAGGTTTAAGATCTTTTTAGGACATGTTTTTTTTTTTTTCTGAATGTAACAAAAGTAACATATTATAAGGATGAATAATTTATTATTGCACATTTATACATTATTGTAGTAAAAATCTTTGCTATATAGTATTCAAAAATCAGTGTATTGTTTATTTTATTAATATTAATTAAAGATAATAATTAATAACAATAGGCTTATATTAAAAAAAAAAATAACAATATAAATTCAATCAACATATATAAAAACACCTAAAAAACTTAAATTATAACAAAATTTCACTATAAAATAAAAAAAAATAAATAATAAAATACAACAATAAAATAAACAATCAAGGTGCATAACTAACAAAAACTAATAATCACACCACCTCAATGCAATAAACAATCAAGGTGCATGTCTATCAGCATCTAATAATGTTTTTTTTTAAACACACAAAGTAAAACAGCAATAACTATACATTTCCTATATATAAAATAAAATATTTAATTACATGATTAACTTGGAATAATTTATTATTATTATTATTTAAATTATAATTAAAGTTGCCCTACGGCTCTTTCCCCCTTGCCTTCTATTTACCCGTAACGAGTAAACACTCGCCGTATTTAGTCGGACTCCCTGATTAACTTGGAATATCTATTTGTCTTCTCATTCCCTTATTATTATTATTTAAATTATAATTAAATCACAGCATAATCGATTTTTAATTATTTATGTATAAATAATCATACTACGGTACTACATTAAACAAGCATAAACAGTTTGTGTTTATCAGCACTTCATAATGTTTATTGGATGGAGCTCAAGTCAAAATGTGTTTTATAAAGGTTACTATTGGTTTCCATGGCAGTTAGTGATAAATGAAAACAAACTTCTTGAATCTTACATTGTCCTTCTTTGTGATTCTTCAGGCAACACTTGTCTTGAATTCTTACATTGTCCTCGTACTTGGTGATTCTTCAGACATTCGGCTCTCATAAACTCATATCATTCACTCAACATCACTAACGCTTGTTGGACTGAAACCTGAACAGATTTTCTTTCCTAAGCACCAAAAGAGAAGAAGAGAGCTCTTCTATAGGCAGCATATGGCAAAGTGTGAGGCCAAGCGTGAGGTTCAGTGAAGATCTACAGAAGCGCACAAAGAGAAGCCCACTGCTCACTGGCATCTCAAACAGGGGGCAGGAACAAGATGCTTTACTGTGCCAGTCTGTGATGACATCGTGACCACTGACAGCCACTTGTGTCTGCGCCTCCTTCAGCATTCAGAGGCATGTTTCTAAATGTTTTACACCTCATATAATGCTTTGAATGTGTCCGGCACACTTTGACACTGATGGAGCGTTGTTGAGTTTAGAACGTCTGCTGTTGGTGGAGATTCTTGAAATGCTTTATTATTAAAGTCACAACATGAAAGCGAGTCATAACATTTGAATTACATGTTGAAGCTGACATAGATTTTTTGGAACTTTGGAATAATTTGAAGTTACAAATTTTGCACAATATGTTGTATATTACACAATTACACAATATGTTGTATATTAAGATCAATTTTGATTTCCTTTTGACTAATAAGTAAGCAGGCATACATTGTGTGGGAATTTATTTTCATGTTTTTTAAATAAATATGTGTTGTTGATTAGGCCTATTAATTTCTTAAGGTTTAGTCATTTTATAGGTAAATATTATTATTATTATTATTTTAATCTTGGTTAATGTTAATTTAGAAATACATTATAGTTAATTTTTATTTCAAGTTCACCCATGTGAAATAAAAAAGTGTGCTTAACTGTACTGAATCTGCACTTGTAGTGTACTTCATTGTAGCTTTATGTACTTATAGATTCTTGTTTCTTAACACACTTGCAGTGTGTACTGTACACTTTTAAAAGTTTTTAAAAGTGCATTATAAGGTCAAATTCATTTTCTCCCCTGAAAGTCCATTTTTGATCAGTTTTAATAATATTTTGTCATGCTTTAAAGAAGCACACTTATTTTGATGTGTTGAATAAAAAACTAAAGCACATTTAAAGTACTTGATTATAACTAAATTGCACCTTCATCATTAACATGTAATTATATAGTATTACATTTGGCAATATACTTTAACCATATTCAAAGTATATTATGAAATTAAATATAAACTTTGAAAGTGAGTAAAAAGCACTTTAAAATTCAGATAATTGCCTTTGATATAAATTCAAACTATAAGAGATTTTCATTAAATTGCATTTTGCAAATACATACATTGTGGATTTATGTTCACAAATATTCAAGGTAAAAAAGTGTTGCCATAAAGACATGGTTTATTTGAATGGCCGTTCTCTGAACCCAAACCTGGAGTCACAAAGTTGCATTTATGTCTACACTAGAAGACAGGTATTGTCATCTGTCCATAAACACACTGTCTAAAGAGGCTGGTGCTGACAGAGGATATCTTAAGACCAATTCAGTGTCTGTTTTGTGTGACCATGAGCAAGCGCTACTTAAAGCCTGTCAACGGCCTTATTGCGATGGTTCTAACATGCTTGGATGGGACGTGTGGTTCAAAGAAGGGTCACATACTACAAAACATTAAATGCTGAGGTTTAAAGCACCTTTTGACAAATCCTCCATTAAACAGGTTTATCAAGTTTAAAATTTAACACTTCTATTGTTTTTTTTTTCTTTAGTTTGCAATAATAAATTGTATCTTATCAAATATATTTTGTTATTATATGAAATTGAAAGAACTTCTGTTAGTTCAAGTGTGCAGTTATGAGTTGAAACTTACTATTGAAACTCTCATTGGTATCCCATTGATTGATTTTTTACGTATGAAAGTGGCGGAAATATAACACAACCATATCGACAGACCTTTGACTTTGTGTCTTTGTTTGGTCTAGTGACAGCACCTTTCACTATGGCCCACTCACACCATGAAGAACTTGTGTGTGTGTGTGACCTTTGACCCCTGACCCTGGTTTACACCTCCACACCCACCCAGGAAATGACCTTACACTGACCTGCCAACATAAAGCTCTGAATTACCTGAGTTAAAGATGGTCGTCATCTGCCCGGGCGGGCAAGCGATCTGGAGGAGCCAGCAGCAGGGGGCTACATGCGCTTATTTAAGAAAGGCTATTACATGATAATGGGCATTTGAACTAAACGATGAGGGGCTTTAGGGCAGGCAGGGGGCAGGATGATGAGAGCTGAGGCAGAGAAGCACTGGTGGGCCACATTTGATAAATGAAGGGGGAATCAACACCCATCTGCTCCTCCTTCTCTAGTGCATCACGCTTTGCACATTTGCTTTTTATATTTCCTGCACCATATCTCTATATATATATCCATATATAATATATATATCTTATATGACCCAATATAGTCATTTTGGGTATGAGGTAATTGTATCATTAAAATTATATATATATATGTTCTATAAACATTCTAGAAACATCATTAGAAAAAGTGCTATATTATATATAATTTATATCATTAAAATTATATATATATATGTTCTATAAACATTCTAGAAACATCATTAGAGGTGCAAAATAATACATTTAAATAAAAGTTGTGGTACTAACTCCAACTTACAAAACATCAAAAACACAAAAAATAAAACCACTAAAACCAACATCTTTCACACAAAATACACAAAATACAGAAAACATAAAGACATAAATGGAGCAATTTTGTGTTTATTTGTGTTAAAAATAACTCCAACTTACGCAACTCACACAAACTGATGATGAACAGAAGAAAACACCGGTCACACAGGTGCAGACACTAATCAAATCAATGAGTAACTAAGGTCACAAACTAGTGGTGGGGAAAAAGGAACAAAGGAAACTAGGTCAAACAAGAAAAACTACAACAAAACCAAAACAGAACAGAACATACATGTGACACTGTTCGGTCAAACATCATTTATCAAGAAAATCTTTAGAGTAGCTGATTGGTTCTTCAAAGCTGGCAACACGATATCTCTTTCCTGTCTCTTATCTTATTTATATCCATCTCACCTGGTACACCTCAGCACTGCACACAATGAGAATTGTCCGAGCCCTCCTCCTCCCCAGCACCACCTGTCTTGATCTGACAGTTTTTGAGAGTTATCATGATTAAAAAATGCTGATGCAACCAAACTTTATGTAATTTTACAAATTTTAAAGTCTACATGAAATCAAAATGTACACCATTTACTTTGTTAGCGCACATTGCAAATCTTGAAGTGAACAAATAATCCAATTAATG
Organism: Cyprinus carpio; assembly: GCF_018340385.1. Taxonomy (NCBI): domain Eukaryota; kingdom Metazoa; phylum Chordata; class Actinopteri; order Cypriniformes; family Cyprinidae; genus Cyprinus; species Cyprinus carpio. Next base: position 17,955,771 of record NC_056596.1, on the reverse strand, counting down.
TAGTGAAAAAAGTACAGTAATCAAATCTGGAATGGCATTCCTTCTCTTATGATGTTTGTTTGACGGCATGGGCAGAATATCTTTAACCACGCCACCCCAACCAATAGATCCATTCAAGCAAATCATAAAAAAAAAAAATAAAACCCCGCTCTCTTTTCCATATTCCATTTCAGTTGGAAATATGTCACAATACTGAAGTCGGCAGCTACTTCTGGTTCACACGGACTTTAATTATGGGAAGTATCAACTTTGGTTTCTTTGGCCAAAAAATAAAAATAAAAAATGGAACCAGGACTTGTCATAGGCCTGACTTGAACTCCGGTCTCCCGCACGAGTGCCACAGCTGTCACATGCTTACCACTATGCTACATCTCCAGCAAACCTGAGTACGAATATGTTCATAGTAATAGCTTGAAAAAAGAAGAAAAAATTATCTAAATATGTCTAAAAAGGAAAAATATGACCCATCATGATGATCCATCTACTCTGGACCGACGTCCCGCGCAGTTTGTGTTCAGTCAATCCCACATCCCATGTGCAACATCTGTCAGCCACATCAGCAAGCTGAGTGTCATAACCAGGGACACTGTATCATGGGACTGCAGATGGAATTTTTTAGGTTTCAGTAAGCATGATTTTACTTTAACCAAAGTGGACATGTGTATGGAAACAATAATGTTAGGAGCTCTTAATTTCCCCTGGAAACGCCATCAATTATTCATGCTGATGCAGATTTGCACTACGGCTGGCGTCTTCGCTCCATGAACCGCTGTTAATTACAACCTACAAGACTGTTACAGTTAATTTCAAGGCAAGCATATTGTCTCTTGGAGGCTGGTGAGCGGGTCATAAATTATCCTGAAGGTGAAGGAAGAACTCGAGGGAACCAACAGTATGCGAAAATTTCATCAATCTCAGCCGCACACCACAGCTGGTCCTGTCAGCGGCCGCATTGTGGAGGAGCAGCGCTGGGTGGAGGGTCAAAGCTGGGGAGCGGCGAGGGCCGAGGGGGGCCTGTCACATCCTGCTACTGCTCTCTGTCACAGAGCGAACTCACACACTGGCTATTATTGTAGCGCTGGGCAGAGATCCACACAGGCAATCTTCAGCCTGTCCTACTCTATTAATTTACTTAAAGCATGCTCTGTGGTCAAGACCTCTTCCTTTCATCAGCTTGTGTGAACGTGTGTGTGTGTGTGTGTGTGTGTGGGAGATCATTACCAGCTTTATCACACACTATCACAAATCTCATACTTTAGAACATAAATGTCTGTTTGTGGTGGTAAGAAAGGTCATGAGAGAGAGAGATAAGAGAGAGTTGTCTAATAGAGATCTTTGAATAAATAAATCTCCTGCGTGCTCTGAGATCAGCACACAAACTGAGAGAGACACTATGATGAGCTAATGTTAGCTGGACATCATATTACTTTTTGACACTTTTTAATGATGAAAAAAGGAAAACATAGAGTATAGGATTGAGGAATGTTGCAAGCCAGACTCAAACCTGCATTGCCCACATGAAAAACACATGGATTCGCTACAGGAGTCACATTTTATTATGGATACGCACACTTTATTTGACGACTTGTGGACTGTTCAACTGCAACACCCGCTGACTGCAATAATAGAGCTTGGAATAGCCAGGACAATTTTTTATATAACTCCGACTGGATTCATCTGAAGAAGAAAGTTTTATACACTTAGGATGCCTCGAGGGTGAGTAAAACCCAGTCTAATTTTCATTTTTGGGTGAACTAATCCTTTAACTAATGAACCTTATTGTACGTGTTACCCATTTCTTAATCTTAGATTTTAATATTAATCCTAATTTCAATATTTGCTAAAACATTTTTTAAATTAGAATTGTATCTGATAATATTACTTAATGGACTTGAGAGAACATGAACTAACAATTTACTATCATTAATAAAGATTAATTAAATAATGTAATCATTTTTAATATTTTTATACTCAGAACTGTAACTCATTGTGAATGTTAGATAATGCATTATAATGTTATCCTTATTGTAAAGTGTTACCATTATTTATTCCGTAATTTGTTTGTTCATTCATTTGTCTGTATTTTTTATATTAAATTTATTTTTCTTGCATTTGTTTGTTCTTTTTCTTTTGTTTGTTTTTGCATTTTTTCTTTCATTCATTCATTTTTTTATTCTTTTGTTTATTCAATCATTCTTTCATTTGTTTGTGCATTCTTGCTTTCATGTGTTAGCATTCTTTCTTTCTTTCATTCTTTTTTTCTTTCTGTCTCCCCCCTCTGCCGCCCCTCTCTGCCAACATCTGTGGCACCCATCCGCAGTCATACATCAGCGTTCGTGCTCGTCCTCTCGCTGCAGCCACAGACGGACACTGAGGTGTGTGAGCGGCTCGTCTCATCAGGTGTGAACACCGTCTTCCATCCCTCAATCTGTCAATTAGTGCGGCTGCAGATCAGAGGAGAGGGAGTGTGGGCCTTTGATAGTGGGCAGAACGGCCCGTCACACAAGAGAACAGGGCGGAACAGAGCTGACAAGGCTATTTTTTTTACTTGTCTTCCTCTTTTGTGAGGGATGTTTTTGAAAGTTCTAGAATGTTTAAGTATAAAACATGTTTAGGGTAGTGAATATCTTTTTTTACATTAACCTGACAGGTTAATTACAGTACGTAACCTGTTCTCTCATTTCAGACTTCCTGATTGTCATTGTCTAACATAGTGAAGTGTCTCTCAGTAAAAGCTATCTACACTGCGTTCCAAATTATTATGCAAGTGACATATCAATAGGATTTCGGTACAATAAAGACTCAGATTTTTGTTTGTGTTGTTTTTCACATCTTTTTAGATAACTGGTATCAATCTCAGACAGGTTTGGTCAATAGTTTGCCAGGTCTTCTTAGATAAATGGAAACCCTACTTAAAGAGGTTGTTCCACAGGTTGTTATCTAAAAAGATGTGAAAAACAACACAAACAAAAATCTGACTCTTTATTGCACCGAAATCCTATTGATATGCCACTTGCATAATAATTTGGAACACAGTGTATAAGATACCCATGTGTGATGTGTGATTTGGCGAATGACCTTCTGTGTTTGGGGCTCCGTCTGGGTCTTAGCGAAAGCCGACTCCTCCATAAGACTGGCACGTTTTGGCACCTCGGACAGACGCATAAACAGATGCAGTCTCTGTTAGTAATGACAGGTGATTATATGTGGCAGCAGTGCCAAAGGCAATTAAACGGCGGGCTGACCACGCAACCATTTGGCATGCTGTTATCCTAGCGTTAAGGCTAATTGTGGCAGCAATTTCACTCCTGCCAGGACACTGCTTCGAACATCGTTAATTTTACACCCATACATGTCGTCTGGAGGTGAATGCTGGCTCTCTGAGGGTTCCTCAATTCAGGGTGGGATCAGACACGGTGAAGTAATTACCCAGCATTTCATGATTATAATCAGTCTAACTGTTCTCTGTGGCGATGTTCCTCTTCGCGTTTCTCTTCTTTCTAAGGCCACTGCTCAAATTTGAAAATATTGAAAATATTGGAACAATAAAAGACATTTTAAATATAAAAAAGACACCAAAAATAAAGTATCTCTAAATTATTCAAAAAAGACATCATTATACATTGGAGAATGAAGACCTTCAACCTTCATCTGGACAAACAATCATTCAGTGGAAAAAACACGTCACACGTGATGTCCCTCAGAATTTTGAGCCAATTCGATTTATTTAGTATAAAAAAATATACATTTTAAACCTGGTAAAACTGTTTTTTTTTTTCATTTCATTTCAACTTATAGAACTACACCCTTGTTAAAAAGAAGTGTGCTTTATTCTATTGAATGTCCACTTGTTAGACAACACAAAACATACAAACATTAAAAAATTACATCACTAATACATACAAACAAAATAAAACAAATGAAAAGTACTGTAACATATCAATTTTACAATTCTATTCTAACATAACAAACCAAATCAAAAGAAAAGTACTTTACCATAACATAATTTTACATTTCTATTTTACATTTCTATTCTATTCTAACATACTAAATCACATGAAAAGTACTGTACTTGATCATAATTTTAACATTAGCATGTTATTCAGTATTACTTTTAAAGTTAATATATTTTGATGAATATACTAAATTTGCAACCTGTCATTATAAATGTGCATTTACAAATATATTTATACTTGACATACAAGTTTCAATAGAATTAATACCGTAAAGTATATTGCTATAAATGCTACAAATGTCATACATTTGGCAGTAGCACTTAAACTATATTTCAAAGTAATCAAAACTCTGAATTTACATGCAAAGATGTACTTAAGTTTAACCCATAAAAAAAGTCACAAAAATTCAAAAAAAAGATACTAGGAACTGCAAAAAACAATAAATATTAAATGAACTTAACCTCAACTGAAGATAAGATAAAAAAAATATATTATATATACATATATTCATAGTAACTTATTAGATAGATAGATTATATATACATATATTCATAGTAACTTAAGTGTCCAAATATATTTTTTTTTGAGGGGGGGAGCCCTGTACATCACAATCTGAATAGTCAGCTGTTGAAATGTAATCATGCATGCCTAAACTGACTTATTTAAATGGACTTAAGCTGGCGTTGTAGTGCAGTTGTAGTAGTCATCTTCAGTCCGCTTTGGCAGATTACAGTAAAGCATCTCCGCAGGTGTAATGAGCTCTTGAGCCGGTCAGCACCAAATGTTTAAATGGTTTTTGCTCGGCCCGCTGACCTGCCCAGCACATGATCTCATTGGCCGTCAGAGAATGCAACACGCTGTTATTCTTTAATTACTGAGGTCTTAGCTGTGAACAGCCTCCGCTAACGACTTTTAATCAACCAGGATTTGACACTGAATGATGGTCCAGTGTGGAATTTCACAGCCGTGTACTCGCAACCCCTCGCAGGCAGATTTTATCCAGAGCTTTAGACTACATGTGTCTGTGGAATTCAATTTGGATCGGAAACAATAATGCGATTAGGAAGCTGTTTAGCTATGGTTGCTTTTGGTTCTGTAGACGTAGAAACTTGTTTTGTTTGTCTACTATATGAATAGATCACAGGAGAATTCTGTCTTTTTTTCTGATCTTGTCTACAACCTGTGTTGACGTGCCATTCAATGGAAATTACAGCCTCCATTGTCTTGCTAATGCTGATTTCCTTGTTAGCATTATACATGTCTTTTATTTACTAATCAAAAGTGTTTTACCAACAAGAAGCTTCCAGTCCTTCTCTATTAAGAGTCTTATAAATGTGAATGAAATGTGTTTATTGCAGCACAGCTCTGCTTGTGTTTGCATTGGCAGAGGAGCAGGGTGTCAGATGGACTGTAATTAGGAGTCAGCGAACAGACTGTCCTCTCGCTGGGCTTGGTGCGTTTGATGCTGTCGGGACACAGTGCTGTCAGTTTGGCCGAATCCAACAAATTTTAAATATTGGGTCAAAGATACTTCCTGTGAGCTTCCTTAATCTGCCCGCACATGCATGCCAAAGTCATTAACACACACTTTAACAGTTCCAAATGAGCATATGATTTTAGGGAAATATGGCATGTTTGCATAACATGAATATCTGGTGTTTGGAGGCACAGTTTGGGGGCAATTATAACATGCTACATTTCTTCAAGAACTCATGATACACCATTAATGCAGTTACAGTACTTCCATACTAAAGCTGGCTTACAGTCAAAAGCAATATAAAGCAGCTTAACAATTGCGGTGTATTGGGTAATCCTTTGGTGGTTAAAAATATAATTTACAGGGCTGAAAGATCTCCTACCATTGACAATAACAGGTGCTTTTATTCATCTCATGTTAAAGGTAACATATCTACACAAAAATACTAAAAAAAAAATATCAAAAATAAAGTTTCAAAAAAAAAAGCCACAAAAAAAATAATCCACAAAATTAAATTTCTTCATTAAAGATTTTTTTTTAAAGGGTTTCACAAAAATATTTTGTCAAATGCACTTGCTTGACTACATATTAAAAAAATGACAAAGTCACATTATGCCATGATTCTTTCTAACACTATAGACATTGCAGCCATTAACGCTAAAAATCACTGCACTAAATATAGAACGGACTGTACTGTCATACAAAGTTGATTTCTTTAATCGGTCTTGACAGATTTCATTCTTCATGTGAGTCTTTCACGTCACAGAAGCCAACTTATCGCCATTTACATTTTTCTATGTCCCACGTTTGATATGAAACACTCAAACTGATGTGTCTGAACTGCTGTCATACATCTGCCCCATCTTCATGTTTAAAGATAATGTGACAGCTGTTTCCCTGGATAAAATGAAGGCAGATATTAAAGGGTGTTAAACAGTGACTTTAAACTTTCTGAATCCTCTTATATCTGAGACACTCAAAGAAAAAGTTGGGTTGTCAAAGAAATTAAGATTCATTGTTGCTGTTAAATGCTCCATATAGCAAATACAAAGTGATTTTGATGCCTTTTTTATTTATTTATTTATTGTAGTTGATTGGTTAGAACAGTTAACCAAGAATTGAATATTTTGTCATTATTTAGTCACCCTCATGTAGTTCCAAACCTGTTCTGTGAAACACAAAATCATGCTTTGGAAGAATCTTTATAACGATCTTACAACAGTATTATAGAGGGTTCTTTATAGTTATTATATCTCCACAAAACACTTAAAATAAAACACATATATATCCCCGTTTTTTTTTTTTTTTTTTTTTTTTCCTCCTGAACAACCTAGAAAATACTATAAACTATTATTGTATGGTAAAGATCAATTGACAACCAACACCTTTGTGAAATAACACTCCTGAGGAGAGATTTTTTTAACTTATTGGAATAAAATTGAAATAAAGGAAACAAAGATATGACAAAGCAGCTTTCCTAACATTGTTTAATGTGTTAATATAGAAGTGCAGCTGGGGCTATAAACACTGTAATTATAGTGAAGTTAGTGAGTTAATTAGCAAACGTTAAGGATCCCCACTGGAGAGGGACTTAATAGAGAAATAAAATGGCCCCCTATTACCTTACCTGATGATTTTGAGCATTTATACACATCTGCACAGTGTAATTAAATCTAGCAACAGCACAATAAGCATATAAAATCCGAATCATGAAATAAGGCAGTTCTGCTAATGAAATATTTTTATGAAATGAACCTAAACCCAAGAAAGTCTGAATTCTGTTGTACACCAACAGGACAAACAAACAGCAACAGCAAGTCATTTCAATCGCATAATAGGTAAATTATTATGGATTAGTGTGTCAGAGCATTAACCACTAGGCCAAACTCTGACTACTGTTATCTTTGGTTTACTTTTCATAGCATTCAAAGTTTTTTGGAAGAGAAAAGTATCTAAGACATCCACTAATCACTGGCATGCCTCAGGGTTTGGTGCTTGGCCCCTTCCTTTTCCTAATATACACAACTTCACTGGGCCCAATAATAAAAGCATATAGTTTATCTTATTCATGTAGATGATAGCCACTTCTGTCTGTCATTTCAGCCTGATGACAATGGTTGATGTGCTCAGTTTTTTAGTTTCATAGATTTTCTTATTTTTTAAATAACTCATGAACCAAACCAGCCAGACCATAGATGAATTACATCATGAAATATTATGAATGACAATACAGTAGCATAATAAAAATGACACTGACACATATGTCATCTACAGAAGCATATATCATCACTTCAGTCTTGGAGCTCACGGTAGGTTCATAGTTTATAGCTAATTTCTCAATGGAGAAACTAAATGGGATTCTTACTTCCGGAATGCTGTTGGTACACTATGTTACTGTCAGAGTTCTCTGTATTCCACTTTCACTGGATAACCCTATAGACCTTTTGATATTACACATGTCAGGAGTTTGCAAAACACAAGCCTTTACTCTTTTATTGAAATGATGGCTATTACATCCATTCAACTGAGGTCAGACACTCACCGTTATTGAATGAGGTTTGATTCTTCCCCAATGAGAATCCAATGCCATTGATCACTCTGTAATATGAGCTCATTAGCACACTGACTCAGGATCACTGTGTTTGGAAAAAGAAGAAGCTGCCCATCTTGACCTTAGCTTACATCTCCAATCGATTAACTCAGACTGAGAAAATAAGCCTAGAGAGGTGAACACTGCTTTGCCTGAAACATGATTACAGTACTTTGGCCTCTTGGTTTTTAGCATTAGAGTAGAGTAATTTAATTAGCACTTACTGATAGTATTAATAATGACTTGGGGCGACTGATTTACATTGATTCTTGTTGCGCATGTTTTAAGAGCCGTATGGCACCACATGCTTGATGTGTTTAAATTATATGAAAGTGCATGCTAAATTACAGTACTTGGAGATGATAACAGGTAATATTGTTAATGACTTGGGTAAAGTATTCGATTAGATTCTTTAGGTATTTCAATTGAGTGTTATAGACTCTAGTCAAGTATGTCTACTGCTGAATCTACAGTAGGTACTTCAAAATATAGCTGCTTTTTTTCTGAAGGTAAATGGTTTTGTAAACATTAAGGTGATCATTAGCATTAGCATAGTTGTTACACCACACGTCTTGTTATGGGTTTTAGGCTTCAGTTTGAGTTCTGAAATTGGGGAGAGATATGCCATTGGGTAAGCTGTGTCACTTCTTAAATATAATAAAATTCACACAATGATTGTCATATGACCATATTTTTAGAAACCTGTGATTGGTAAAAATACAAAATGGTAGCTTTGGGGTAAAGTATGTCAGCATTGCAAAATCATTTCACTGGAATCAAATATCCAGAATATTAAACCCTTTCCCAGCAAATAACAAAATCATTAGTTGATAGTAGACATCTTGAAATAATTAGACTTTGTGATTTTACCTCCATTATTTTGCATGTTGCCTAAGGGACAACTTGAATAAAAACATTATAGTAAAAAAATTATCTAAATCGTCCATGTTATATATATAATAATATATATATATTTATGGCAAGCCGTTCAGGAAAAAATTATATTTATAATATGAAGTCTGAATATATAGAATGAAAGTCTGAATATATATAGAATGAAAGTCTTAATATATAAAATGAAGGTCTGAATCATTAGAGATGAAAGTTGAATATATATAGAATGAAAGTCTGAATATATACGAAAGTCTGAATATATATGGAATGAAATTCTTGATAAATGTCTGAATATATAAATGAGTCTGAATATATTATAGAATGAAAGTCTGAATATATATAGAACGAAAGTCTTGAATGTCTGAATATTATAGAATGAAAGTCTGAAGGAACGAAAGTCTGATATATAGAACGAAAGTATGAATATATATAGAATGAAAGTTTATATATAGAATGAAAGTCTGAATCTAGAATGAAAGTCTGAATATGTATAGAATGAAAGTCGAATATATAATCTGAAAGTCTTGTGAATATATAGAACCGAAAGTCTGAATATATATAGAATGAAAGTCAATATATAGTAGAATGAAAGTCTGAATATACATAGAATGAAAGTCTGAATTATATATAGAATGAAAGTCTGAATATTATAGAATGAAAGTCTGTATACAATAGAATGACAATATATATAGAATGAAAGCCTGAATATATATGGAATGAAAGTCTGAATATGGTATGAAAGTCTGAATATTATAGAATGGTAAGATGAAAGTCTGAATATACATTCTGAATATACATAGAAAAAGTCTGAATATATATAGAATGAAAGTCTGGACACATTGAAAGTCTGAATATATATGGAATGAAAGTCTCGATATACATAGAACAAAAGTCTGAATATATATAGAATGAAAGCCTGAAGAATGAAAGTCTGAATATACATAGAACAAAAGTCTGAATATATATAATATTGTAGAATGAAAGTCTTATGAATGAAAGTCTGAATATACATAGAAATGAAAAGTCTTTGAATATATATGGAATGAAACGTCTGAATATATAGAATGAAAGTCTGAATATCCATAGAATGAAAAGTCTGAATATATATAGAATGAAAGTCTGAATATATAGGGAATGAAAGTCTATAGAATGAAAATGTTGAATATACATAGAACAAAGTCTGAATATATATAGAATGAAGTCTGAATATATATGGAATGAAAGTCTGAATATATAGAACGAAAGTCTGAATATACATAGAACAAAAGTCTGAATATATATAGAATGAAAGCCTGAATATATATGGAATGAAAGTATATATGAAAATATATATATATATTCAGACTTTCATTCCATATATATTCAGACTTTCATTCTATATATATTCAGACTTTCATTCCATATATATTCAGACTTTCATTCCACATATATTCAGACTTCATGTTATAAATATAATTATAACGGCTTGCCATCTTATATATATATATATATATATATATAATACATATATATATATATACTATATATATATATATATAAATTAAAAATCTTTTTCTTTTATTGTCCTTTTTTTCTTTCTTTCTTTTTTTTTCTTGAACCTCAGCTGTACGTAAAAACAACTCTGGACACCATGGAGCAGTATCTGATATAAATGGTTAATGGGTTGTGATGACCAACTAAATGGTTGAAAGACCATGTAATCTCTCTTCAATTACGGAAAAGCACACACAGTTTTCTCTCTCTTCCAGCTGACACTGAAGGGCTGTGATATGTAAAAATGGAGATCTGTGGTAGAGAGGCTCTTGAAGGCGCTAGGCATCTGTCTGGTAATTTGTGTTTTAGCAGCATGTGTCAGTTTAAACCCCTCACAACAAGCACACACCTGAGATACTTAATTAGTGCTAAGGCAAGTGTCTCAAACCTCTGACCTTTAGTATTAAACTTTGGCTTGTCACTCACGCTGCACTATTTATGCTTGGATATGATGAAGCTAGTTGTGGAGAGGTGTGCCATTACATTTCTAAGTGGTCTTAATTACAATTTTGCCAGACGGATGGTAAAATGGGTGAAAGAAATCATACAGAATTGATGGATTACACTGTGGAAAAGAAGTGCACTAGTAGCATACTTCAAATCTTATAAGTAAGGCCACTAAAGTGTGCATAAAGCAAATACACTTCAGTATGAATTTATTACTTCCAAATTTACTTTTGATACTATTCTCCTGGTCTTTGTTTGAAACATCTGCAAGAAGTTGAAAAGCCCTCATTTTTGAAAATAACATTGATACTTTAGGCCTATTTTGATAAGGACTATCAGTTTTATTTATTTATTTATTTATTTATTTATTTATTTTTATTTTTTTTCACTTGCTTTTCATACTGATTTGATTAAGGGGATTATATAGTTAAATGAGTTTTCTGCTTGAATGCTCTGAGAGATGAGGAATCCGCTCTCTGTCTTTCACTCTCTTCACATGATATGATTGAACATTTCAAGCACACTTCACACAATCAGTGTAATCTCTATCAAATAGTCCTTAACCAAAAAAAAAATAAAAATAATAATAAAACTCCCAAATAATAAAATTCAACATCAATCAACTATAAATTCTGTCTTACTTTCCTCTGATCTATTAATTTAATTAAAAATGTAATTTGTAGAGACAATAATGAGAATAATCGTTACTCTGGTAAACATGTACTACATTTTTGTATTAGATATATTTAAATATTTATAGGCTGGTAAAAGATGTTTATAATGAGACCTTAAAAAATCCATTAAAGAGCTGGAGGAAATATTTCTCAAAAAGTAGTAAAGAAGTTTTGTTTTAAATATATACTTGATAGGACTAGGTGTTTCAATGCATCGTCTTCCTTTGGTAAGCCTCCTTGATACCCTTCTCCCAAAAGACTGTGAGCTCCACAATGAAGGCACATGTTTGACCAGAGAACTGGGTCTAGGCACAGATTGGTCACTGCGATTTCGGGTGGGAAGCTTAACCTGTGGTTTAGGTCATTTGCCAGTCCCTAATTGTTTTCAGCAGACATTCCCAGATAAAAGGCGTTAATTGCGGGAAAACCATCTAGTCATCTAGGGAAATGGCATTGCTTGACACTCTCTTGTCCTCTAATGTTGAAGTCAGCACCTGATACCAAGTATATCTCCCTTGCGTTAAACTGTTTTTACAACTCATTAGGATGTGCTTGAGGGTTGCTGGGGCTGCACACTGGCGACATGTTGGATTCTCTCCACACCAAAGATGTAAGTTGGTTGGAGAGGGCACAAATTCCGAGTTTGGGTCACCATACTTGGCCACACATCACTTCACTTCACTTGATATAGGCAAAGAGAGTGCTCTTTCCCATACAGGCCTATGCTGTTGGTAGCACGAGCCACTTATTCGCTTGTTCATTCACCAGCCTCTCCAGCCGCTCAGCATGGGAAAGTGTTAATTCATCGATGGTAACTGGCCACACGAGATGGGGCAACAACCCAAATCAGAAGCACCACAACTTCCAACTTTCCAGGGAAAGCAGTGCTGTTAATTTTATGGATGATAATAACTGAAAAACTTTTTTTTTACTGTCCATCCATCCAGCTTTCCATCTATCTATATCTTTCTGTCTGTCAGTTGGTCAGTCCATCCATATTTATCTATCTATCTATCTATCTATCTATCTGTCTGTCAGTCGATCTGTCAGTCTATATCTATTTATCTATCTGCCCGTCCATCTGTCCATCCATCCTATTTATCTATCTGCCCGTCCATCTGTCCATCCATCCATATCTATCTGTCTGTCTGTCCATATCTATCAGTTTGCCCACCTGCCCATCCATCCATCCATCCATCCATATCTATCTGTTCGCTCATCCATCCATCCATCCATATCTATCTGTCCGCCCATCTGTCCATATCTATCAGTCGACCCATCTGTCTGTCCATCCATTCATCCATATCTATCTGTCTGTCCGTCCTTCCATCCATATTTCTGTCTGTCCACTTGTTCGTCAATCCTTTCATCCACATCAATCTGTCCATCCATCTGTCCATCCATCTATATCTGTCTGTTTGCCATCTTCCTTACCCACCATACTTCCCTACTTACCTTCCAATCATCCATATCTATCTGCCCATCCATCCATCCATCCATCCATCCATTCATCCATCCATCCATCCATCCATCCATCCGTCTGTCCATCTATCTATCTATCTATCTATCTATCTATCTATCTATCTATCTATCTATCTATCTATCTATCTATCTATCTATCTATCTATCTATCTGCCATCCATTCATCCATATCTATCTGTCAGTCTGTCCATCCATCTATATCTAACTATCTGTCCCTCTATATCTATCAGTCGGTCTGTCCACCTATAGAGTATCTATCTCTGTCTGTCTGTCTGTTTATATATATTTATGTGTCCATCCGTCCATCTATATCTATCTGTCCGTCTATCCATCTGTCCATCCTTATGTTGTTCTATCATTATGTATATCATTCTATTGTTTTATCTACATAAGTGTTTTTTTTAAACAACATATTAAACCAATGTTAATATAAAGAATACAATAACAGATTTTATATTTTCATCATCTTGGACGTCTTTACTTGCCATTGACCCTTTAATTCTGTTCTGTCATAATGGTTAAGGTCAAGCAGATAAACGAAATGTTATTGCTTATAATGTGATTTCTAAGGTCATGCGTGAAGGTTGCATATTTTGCATCTGTCTCAGTACAGCACACTGTACTTTTCCTGACCCATCCAGGGCTGATTCTGTTTTTACTGTACCTCCCATGGGCCAGCAGAAGCAAGGAGACTGACTAATGCTTTTATTAGCTTTCAGACCACCAGCACAAATGATGACCGATCTAATCTCATCAGCTCGTTTAAGAGTATGAGAAATGAGACATTTGCAGGTATATACAAAGTCCTAATGTCAGCGTTCCAGGCCTTACGTCGCCTCTGGGCTTTTCCCGCCCTGGAAAGAATGATGTGAATATTATTCCTCTCTGAGTGGCATTAGAAGCCCACATCGTTTCTACGACAACTTTATGAAAGCGGAAGGGGTCGTGGCTCATATTCAGTGATGATTGACAATTATGGCCACATAATTCTCCGCCTGTCAGTTGTGCACGCCGGCCCCCTTTCTCTCCATCGGAGTGACACATCCCTTAGATAGAGGAGGATAAATATGTCATAAATCAAGCCAAAGGCTTATGGGCCCCCACTGGGATAATCTGCCATGATGCACCAGTCTAGTATTCATCATTAGATTGGGAACTAGAAAAAGGTCATGGTACCAGGTAATTTCCTCTCCCTCTTCTCTCTCTCGCTCAAACCGTGGACACACGACACGCGAAACGCCCGCTCATCTCAGCCAATAAGAGTGCATTAAGATGAGATCTCCGTATCATTTCCCCCTGCCCCCTACCATATTCACAGATAACCGCATTTCACATCGCCTGTTCTTTTTTTTCATCCGCTTCCCTTTGTGTCTGTCAGCCGTTGATTTATTAGCATCTCCTAGCGCTGTGCCGCTAGCTTAAGTTCGGTTAGCATCGGCGGTCCTGTCAGCTGTTGAGTTAATTACTGCTCTTAATGAAGGACTGCTACTTGGGTGGACATGACATTTGAGGCGTGTTGTCAGAGAAAAACAAACAAACGGAAAAATTTCATTAGCGCAAAGTGACAGCTTCTTTTTTTCTAGCGGCTCAGACCGAAGCACACTCTTATGCATATAATGAACCACTCGCATTTTTTTTTTTTTGGAGTACTACCAGGCTCACTTCTTAAGAGTCAACAGTAATAATAAGAAAGCGACTCACGCGTGTTACGGCAAACACATCAATTATTCATCTTTGTTAGCCTTATTATCTTTCTTGGTGCCATCGTTAACCGGCACGCCGTATTTGACGGGGGATAATGATCAATGCGTCTTGAAGAGCGGGAATGAAGTATAGGTGTATGACAGCGCTGATTATATTTACACGGCTCTTCCCTAAATATAGTCGCGCTGCGGTCCTGCTAGCGCTGGTGTTGAGGTGTTGGTTCGTGAGGTGACAGCAGTGCTAGCGTAATGAGAGAGCTGTTGTATTCGGGGCTCATGGGAAGGCCCGTAAGCTTCATGTGGGTTTGTTAAGTACACATTTGTAGTGTGACTGCCTCAAATGATGACGTACCAAAAGAAGCATTGAAACCAGAAGAATGTCCATAGAAGATAACTCTCTACAGGTAACAAAATTCATTTAATTAACATCGACTCATTAGCTTGCAAGGGTAAAAGTTGAGTGCACTAAAACCACTTCAAGCATAGTAAAATCACAGCCTCCTGTGGTTTATTGGTTTTATTAAAGAATAGCAATATCAGTATGACAAAAGTCATCAGTGGACCCGTTTTATATTTCCAGGGTCCTCAGAAGCTAAAGTCATCATAATTGGGGAAACTTCTATAGTGGGAGAGAAAATCACAGTAGCATTTCTATGACTTTCCAAAAGAGGAAAAAAAATATATATATATTGAGTGATTGATTGGTCAGAAGAGACATGGAACTCAAATTTGCCATCAAATTTGCTAACTTTTTAAGACTTTTTAATGACTGGGGGTATTCCTCATCACAAGTCTGTAAAAAGGGGCTATGATTAATGAATTACATCTGTTAGAGTTAATAAAGAATATTTCCATCAGGAAATATAGTTCGTTAGCCTAACTGTAGGCTATGTACAGTGCATAATCTACAGCCAGAACTATCTAAATAAATAAATACAGATAGATGTAGACATAGACAGATATAGAGACATACAGAGATAGAAATAGATGTAGAATGAAAGATGTATCTGTTAAAGTTAATAAACATTATTTGCAGCAAGAAATATAGTTCATTAGCCTAACTGTGTGCTGTTTACAGATCATAATCTACAGTTAGAACAATCTATTATAAAATAATAATACAAAAAAAAATGTATTACAAAATATTTAACAAAAAAAATCAAATAAAATATGCATTATCCATTACCACGGCTGTTGGCAGATCTTGGGAATGCAGCTGAAATTATTACTTCTGCCAATTAGCCTAGGCAGCACAGTGCCTTTATAGCTGCTATATATTTCTCATTCACTCATTTTGAAGTCATTCTAGTGATTTTAAGCGAAGAAATTTAATGATGTTAACCTCATTTTAGTCTCTGAAAGTCATGTTTAAAGTACCAACTGTGCTACTCAAAGGCTTATGTATTTACTCAATAAGTTTTAATTTTTCCCTCTTATTTTCTGGGTCTTACGCCAGTAGACAGACTTCATAGATGTTCATTTGCTTTGCTGCGTTCTCCCGCCTTTCATTTCCCCATTTCCGTAATTCTTTTATTTTTCGATTTTCTATATTTCTTGTCTGGCTAAATCACATCACCCCTCCCCTCCCTCCACTTTGATAAATAATTTGCGGCGATGCGCTGAGCCGTCAGTCATGTGGGCTAGTGTGGCGTTGGCTCTGCCGTGATGCGATAACCGCTCGCATCTCTTGGCTGTGGCATGGAGATTTATTGAGCCGCGATAAGTGAAGAGCTAGCCATCACGCTCAGCCAAATAGACTCCCCTATGCGTTTATTCTTATTGCGACGAGAGATGCAAAATGTCTCCCCAGAGGGCCTGACGGCTGCCAAAGAGGCCTGGCAGGCTGTACGTGTCATTACTTTCTATTAGATAAAGAAGGAAATGCGGCTCGCTGGGACTTGGGCGATGATGGCAGTCGTTTGTATGAGTGACAGAGCATCACTCACCGGCAGACCCGGAGATAACTGCCAGGCGCTGCGTCCTGTCTTGTGCTGTCATATTTTTCTCCCCTGTTTAAGATGTTTTTGTCTTCGCAGAGTTTTGAAGTCATTAAGGAGCTGCGAGCTCTCGGCTGTTGTTGTCCTATCAGAGGATGTCAGAGGAACTGGCTTCAGGACAGACTCTTGAGGCCTCAGCAAATGCAATATTACACACTGATTCTAATAAGCACATGATAAATGGAGAATTATACTACCTATATTCAAACAATCAATCTGACACACGCATAAACATTTTCTAATAATAGTTTCACAGAAGATACAAAGGATAGTTTCGATCCTTGATGCTGATTGGACGACATTTGAGATAAAAGTCACAAATGTTCAATATATCGTTACAATGTTAATATTCAGTGCACTACTACTGCTACTACTACTACTACTTCTACTACTACTACTAATATATATATATATATATATATATATAACATTTTATAACATAAATAAAAAAAAAAACTATTTCAGCTATAGCTTCCAATTTCTCGTTGTTTAGTTTAACGTTAAATACTAAACACAACTAAAACTAAATAAACCACATATCAATAAATAGAAATGTATAAAATCTACATAAACACATAAAAAATGAATAAAAAGGAAAAACTATTTAAAACAATTCATAAAAATATTAAAATAAAATAATACTAAAAATATATAGTATATTATTGCAAACAGCAACGCATTTCCATAGGCATAACTACACCCCTGAACTTACTGTACATGTCAGACACTATATCTTTTAACGTATTTAATTAATAAAACAATGTTCTTAAGTGTGTAATTTAGTGTTACCATTAGCGTCAGCAAAAACAATCGCAAAAATTATAAAAATAGTAAGACACATTTTCAAACATGGATATGTGCATAATAAGCTGGAATAGTATAAAATATTTTAACGTTCAAAAGAAATGCGCACAATAATGCAAATAATAAACTTATTTCAATAAACTAAATAATAAAGCTGTGCCATATTGTAAAACAGCTGAAGTCAGCTTATTTATTAAATATGTATGTTTACTTAAACAGCATATCTAAAAGTTCTATTATTTTTAAAACTGTGTAGGTACTTTGCTGTTGTTATTGATCACATGAAGTATATTCTGATGTGCTGTCAGAGACCCCACAGTGATTGGACAAGGTATTTTAAGACTATATTTTCTCCTAATATGTGTGGTTGTTTCTGCTCATCCACTCTGAGCGTGTCAAATCCCTTCTCATCAAATATTCACACCACCAACGTCTGTAATGATTTCCTGTCGCTTTCTTCTGCATCCTGTGATTTCCCTTCCTTCTGCTCTGTGCCACATTCGGCTGAGGTCAGCTAGTGTGACACACAGATGGGTTTTAGATCTTTGCTGCCATGGTAAAAATTATGTTCTCAAAGTGTTGAGTATATGCATAATAAGTGGATGCAATAAATCATCCTGCCTTTATAAACCATCCAACCAGCATTTGATATAAGGTACTTCAGCTTCCATAAGGCAATAAATAAATATATATATATATATATATATATATATATATATATATATATATATATATATATATATATATAATTAATTTATTTATAGTTTATATTTCAGTAATTTTTTTAAAATGTATTATATACCTTCAGCTATTCATACTTCAGCTTATTTATAAATCACTATATATTCACTAGCATGTTTGGTTCTGAAAGATTTTCTTCTTCAGATCACGCATCTACAACCTCAACACATTTGTGTCCGTTCAGTGGGTAATGACTCAGACTTTGTTGACCCTTCTTGATTCGGTTCATCGCCCTCTCTTCCTCTGGCGATGTGCCTCAGGGTATGTTCAGTCGAATGTCTGTTAAAAACAGATTGATGTGTCCACACATCAGCACCTGTAATCTGAACTCCAGCGGTCTGTCTGTTTTATTGGCAGGTGATTGAAGCCGTGTCAGGTCATAATTCAACCAGGCTAAGATCCGGAAACATTCCCACTGCTTTCGCCTGACAAAGCTGTAGTTTAGTGTGATTTGGCTTGTTGTAAAAGTCAGTGGTCCACTACCTGGTTTTAAAGGTTCATTGAGTTCTCAGTTATTTCAGCTGTCAATAATTTCAAGTGGCAGGCACTCAGCAAGGTTGCCGTTTAATATTCATGGCACATTTTTGCTTGTCTCAAAGATTACCCATGACTATACCTGTTCCTTCATATGTTTGCTTCAGTTTGATGGAAAATCAGTAACTTTGCATGCCTTTCCATATATCGGAATAACTAACTAGTAACTTAGCTTACAAGTTACTAGTTTGAGTAACTACAAACACAATAACAAAAAAGTTGGGATACTGTACAAATTGTGAGTTAAAAAGGAATGGAATAATTTACAAATCTCATAAACTTATATTTTATTCACAATAGAATATAGATAACATATCAAATGTTGAAAGTGAGACATTTTGAAATGTTATGCAAAATATTGGCTCATTTTGGATTTCATGAGAGCTACACATTCCAAAAAAGTTGGGACAGGTAGCAATAAGAGGCCGGAAAAGTTAAATGTACATATAAGGAACAGCTGGAGGACCAATTTGCAACTTATTAGGTCAGCGGGCAACATGATTGGGTATAAAAAGAGTCTCTCAGAGTGGCAGTGTCTCTCAGAAGTCAAGATGGGCACCAGGATCACCAAATGGGCAGCTTACACATCTGGAAAGGCACCATCAATACTGAAAGGTATATCCAAGTTCTAGAACAACACATGCTCCCATCCAGATATCGTCTCTTTCAGGGAAGACCTTGCATTTCCAACATGACAATGTCAGACCACATACTGCATCAATTACAACAAAATTTGAAGTCATGGCTGCGTAGAAGAAGGATACAACTCCGGGTACTGAAATGGCCAGCCTGCTGCTGGTATGTTGCAGATCTTTCACCCATAGAAAACATCTGGCCAAGTTCAGAACAACACATGCTCTTCCTCTTTATGATACCTGACCAACATGAGAAGACCTAAGACAGTTAGCAACTAGAAGCCTGTATTAAATGACAAGAATGGGACAACATTCCTATTCCTAAACTTGAGCAACTTGTCTCCTCAGAATCCCCAGACGTTTGCAGACTGTTCTAAAAAGAAGAGGGGATGCCACACAGTGGTAAACATGGTCTTGTCCCAACTTTTTTGAGATGTTTTGATGCCACGAAAATTTAAAATCAACTTATTTTTCCCTTAAAATGATACATTTTCTCAGTTTAAACATTTGATATGTCATCTACAGTATGTTGTATTCTGAATAAAATATTGAAATTTGAAACGTCCACATCATTGCATTCTGTTTTTATTCACAATTTGTACAGTGTGCCAACTTTTTTGGAATCGGGTTTGTAGTTTGAGATCATTGTGAGGTTAAACACAGATTAAAAATATAACAAGAAATAGTTTAAATTATGCTACGCCTTTACATGTAACTAGTTAAAATGTAAAATGTCAATATTAATACATTATTAGCTGATATTGTTGAAGGGGCCACAATAAAATAACTCAGTCAGTGCTTTTTAACTCTCAGATCCAAACAGAAATATCATACAGTCAATTAAACATGAGGTAATAACATCTGGTCCCACTGTGACATGGGAGACCTTTTTTATTTATTGATGTTAGCTTTATTTGATTAAGCTATTTCCTAGGTCTAGGAATAAGGGTTTTCAAATTAATAAAGATTTGTTGTTGGTTTAAGAAGTGCATGATGGGATTGATAGACTTTTTAAAGAAGGTCCAAGTGAGACTCACTCTCTTGTGAACCAGTTATTTGTGCAATCTGTTAAGTACAGTCTGCCAAACTGCATCTGTGCTTTATAATAATAATGTTCATAAATATAAATGTGGCTGGAGATGGCCATGCTTCTCTGACACATTTCTGACCGTCCCTGAGAGATGATTTTTTCAATACCATCTTCTCATATTTATTGCCCTCTGTTGAGCGCTTTCAAACAGTCCTGTCATAAGCAGCGGTGTACTTTGATGCCACTGGAGAAAGCCATAGATGGATTTGAAAGGAATCTATTTGGCACTACAGCTCTTTTGTTAGTCTTTCCCTTAAGAAGAGAGAGAGAGAGAGATAGAGAGAGAATGGGATCTCTTTGTATTTCCCCTCTCTTGTTCTCCAGCCTCGGTTTTCGCTCCTCCACCTTCCTTTGCTTTGTCCAGGGGAATCATTACTGTTTTGCTGAATATTTCATACACTTCAATACCTCTCTTCTCATTCACCTGACAAACACCCTCCCTTACCTGCCCCCGAGTTCAGGAAATAAATAAAACACATCCCGCTCTGAATACACCCTTAACTCGGCCCGTCAGTCTGTTTAAGGACCACCGTCTCCGTCAGAGTGGGATAGAGTTGGATTACACATAAATCGTCTGTTTTTTTCCCTTCCCTTCCCTTTCCTTCCCTTCCCAACCAAACCAAACCAAACCAAACCAAACCAATCCCTTCCCTTCCCTTTCCTTCCCTTCCCAACCAAACCAAACCAAACCAAACCAAACCAAACCAAACCAAACCATTTTTGTCCTTACTTTCCCTTTTCCCTTCCAAACCTTCCCTTTTCTTCCTATCCTATCCTATCCTATCCCATCCTATCCTATCCTAAATATATAAATATTTCCCCAAAGTAAACTAAAATTAATTATTTTACATTTGATCAAACAGAATAGAATTGATCATAATACGGAGACTCTAGTCAAAGGGAACCCTGGGCTTTCCAACTGAATGTCTTCATATTTAATTTACGTGCATAGAGATGGTGTTTCTACAGCTATAGGTCTGGCTAAAGCATAGCCTAAGGGTTGTGTGCTTCTCTCACAGTCTGTAGAGATTTCTCATCTCCTATCCTGATCTTCTGGCTGATGCTTTTGTTTAGCTGCCCTTGGTTGTACATGTGTACTTTTGTGATTGAGGTAAACGTCAATACATATGAACAAACTTTGACTCAGAACACAAGGAAATGCCTTTTTGCTCAGCAGCACCTTTTCTCAGCTCTCTGTTGTAGCTCTCGTTCTAACATTGTTTATAGTTTCATACCAAGATAGTGAACTGATTTTGATGGTGTTGGTGTGTTAAGGTATTTGTGAGTAAAATTCCTCAAGACGTTGTGATTGGTTGTGTAGAATGGGGAATATGGCTCAAAGAACAAAACCGGTCTAAACTACAATCACACCAAGTCTCTCACTCCAGATGAAAGCATATTTACTCTCAGTTCTAACCTATCCTAACACTAGTGAAGAATGGAGTGCCACAAGGCTCTATCTTCAGCTTTGACCTGCCAGTCAAACTCTTACCTATACTGACGTCCTGGGCCAAGGGAGGCAAACAGTTATTTTAAACAGTCTTTCAGATGTCTAAACCAAAGAAAACCTGTCTCTCTACAGCTCTGCAGGAAAAAGAATTATATGCTCTCTTATCTGACGTATGAGGAAATCGGTTGTTGGCACATTTCATCTCAAAATTTAAAAGAAACTTTTAAAAGGAAAGAAATTATTGGAAAATAATTATTTGTATTAATACTCTAAACAGAAAACAAGAATTAAAATCTTTATTTAAAGCTGAGATGTAAAATATAGTTGTTGCAAAAGGTTCTCCTATTGCAGCATGATACAGAAACTAGACAGACAGACAGATAGAACAAGGCCATTTTTTTCTTACTTCATTGGCAGATTTATTTATTTATTATGCATAAACCCACTAATTATTGATATATATAATTTTTTTTTCAGAAAAAAATAGACAAAAAATATATTGATTCTAGAATGTTTATTTGTACCGGATGACAAGACAAAAAATAGACAAAAAATATAAAATTAATTTTTACAAAAAACAAACAAACAAAAAAAACAGACTTTTTTCAAAAATATTTTGTAAAAATGATTAAAACAAACAAACAAATTATTATTATTATTATTATTATTATTATTATTATTATTATTATTACCATCATTACTTGTTTGTTAAATATGAACCAGATTTTTTTTTATTCATGTATTACAACTTTGCATTGTACTGTATATTTAAAAACTAAAAGTCATTTCTTTTCATTGTACTGTATATTGTAAACAATGTCAATGCATTGTACTGTATATTGTAAACAATGTCAAGCCATTAGACAGATGCAGGTGTGTGTGTTGTGTGTAGAACTGATTGCATTAGTCAGAGTTGAGCTCACCAGCTCCCTGCGTTGCCGGTCTGGTGTTTCATTAGAGAGTGTGTGTGAGCTGGCAAAGTGAAAGAACCAGGAAAGATTTTCCAGCGGTCATCACACCTTACCCATAGCCCAGTGAAGGACACATGTGGTGGGTCACTGGGAGAGATATGGCCTTCTCGTCCTGGTGCTATTTAAACAGGCTAGTGAAAGGCGTGACCGTCTGCTTTTAGATTGAAATCACTTTACTTATGAATGTAATGATCATATTCCTCAAATAGGCCAAGAAACTATATATTTTTTTTCTCTCACAAAGGCATTTGAAATAAGATCTGTGGCTCCCTGAAACACAAGACCTGCCCAACAATGACAGATTTAGACATGTAATAATTCATATTTTTATCATTTAAGATGGACATGAGACAATGGTAAACCAATAAAAATAAGAAGTAAATCATAATAAGCTTTTTAAGTAAACAATGTATAATGAAAGCATGGTAAAATACGTGACCCTCATATTAGACAAAAAAAAGAAATAAAACCTTGTTAGTTTTAATAAAAATCAACCCCTGAGATAAAAAAAAAAGTTGAGGAAACACCCATTTATGTCCGGTCAGTCATGGAAGTTGTTTGATAAAGATTTGCAATGAAACCCGTGGAAACTGCAGTGTCACTGTGAATAACTGACGGAAACATGATTTCAAGCCATTTAATCATTTTGAATGTGGATTTAACCATTTGACCCCACAGTCCATGCGCTGTTTGCTTTCCCCTATTTTAAATGATCATCTGTGTAAAATATATTTAAACAAAACCCCAGATCCCAACAACTGTATATTTTCTTTCAGTATAACACATACCACGTCCATCCTGAACACAGGGTGAGCGGCACTCCGGGGAATTCTTAGAGGTCGACATTTTAATACTGGTAATTACATTCCAATCTTCCTGTGAATCCACCTGTAAAATCATATTAGCCGTGTGATTTCCCATGGTCCTGTGGGGGAGCGGCCCAGTGCGGAAGTCCAGTTCTGGATGTTTGATTATTTAATCAGTGAATGATCTTCGTTCTCACACATTTCTCAAGGTCATGGGAGTTTCCACAAAGACTTGTGTGTGGATCTTACAGGGCTCTGGTGATGATGATGAAGTGGTGGGGGTTGTTTTAGGGTGTCTGGTGCATTATGGTTCATGAATGGAGAGATGGATGGACAATATCGGAGGTTTTGAGGATTGGAGAGAATAGAGTTTAAGAAACGAAAAAAATAAAAACATCCTTTTAATTATTGTAGAAAACAAAAATGTTATATTTCTATGGGAAAGTCAGCTATGCAAGAACTCATATAAAGTTTGTTTGAAGATTTACTTTGAGGATTGAAGATTTATGACTGTATTACTCATTCACTCACACATCCTTTGGCATCATGCTGAAACTAACGCCGCCATGCTAGATGACTGCCAGCACATTTTCTCAGATGAAGGTGAAGTTGTGTCTTATTAGTTCACACACCCGGTCTAAATTTTGGTCTACAATGATGATATGGTAGAGCAGTGAGAACATTCAGGGCAGTTGTTTTCAGGGTTATGCTACTGTGCTGGTGTACCGTCACGGTCCTTTCAGCTGATACAAGATGAATTGAAACCTAATCTTTTCTTTTCACTTAATAATAAGTGACATCCTTTCACTTATAATCGGTCGAGGGGAAAGCTAAGACCTAGATTTTTACATTTTTGGAAAGAAATGTGAGGGCTTTTTTTTACCCACTTGAGCTTTAAGGGCTGTTGTCAGGATGTTGTGTTCTGAGTGGTAGTTAGCAAGCTATGCATTTGCTAGCATGTGGTTAGCATGCTAGGAGGTTGCTAGCATGTTCTGAGTGGCAGTCAGCATGCTGTGTGCCCCGATAACACATGTACAACGCAAAAATGTCTATTTGATGTACGAGTTTTCATCATTTACTCATCTGCAAGACGTTCGCTGTCAGATTTTAGTGTCTTTACAATGTTTATGAATTAGAATACATGTAAAACTGCTATTTTTTAAAGACATTTATCAGGTGTTTGTACACAACTGATGCTTTCCAGATGAAACATACTGCAAGCATCTCAGAAATGTACATATGCTATCTGGGTGGTTGCTAGTGTGTTTGAAATAGCTGTAAGCATCCTATGTGGTTGTTATATAGATATGTATACATAGATGCCTCATTTGCAATGTTATATGCTATATACCTTATGCGCCAGAGAAACAAGCATACAGCCATCTTTAGAATCTTGTCTTTGAACTTCTGTTTTTGTGGTAGCTATAGCATCATTGTTGAATAGTATGTAGTGTGCTGGTGAAGTGGATTTACTTATTGTAGAGTTAATCAAAGTTATCATAAGCATTGTAATGTTCGAAGAGGATGTCGTAACAAACGTCAGCAGACCGGGAAGATTTCAGAACGAGCGGTTCATTCATAAATTCATACGACCTTACCATCACGCTGTGAAAATACAAACATAAGACAGAAGAAAATGAGCACAGCACTGTTTATATGTAAGCCATATTGGTCAAGGTCAAAACAGATCAATGAGCACTTGAAAGCAGGTTGACTGTGTGTCCGCAACCATAGTTCATATGTATGGATATCTATATCTGCAATAGGCTTCAGCAGATGATTTTCATTTAGTTTGTCATCAATGTTAAAAAATTCTGCATGTGCTAAAAATAGATTAAACATCATATAAGTATTATTGATCATCAGAGTACCTTATAATGATCCGAGATATACACTTTCTCAACTGTGATGTTGTTCCATTTCTTTAAACATTAAAATCTTGGCAGTTGTTACATCCACAGGCTTCGCAATATTTTGGCATGTTGGAAAACGCATTGGTTTTTATTCTGAGTGATGACAGCATCTGAAATGTTGACCGTTCCAAGATGTTGGACGTGTTGATGTGAATGGAGCAGTCGAACGAGGTGTCTATGTATAGATCTATGGTTAGCATGCTGTGCAGTTGCACGTGGTTGTTACTAGCATGGCATTGTGTTTTGAGTGGTTGTTAGCATGCCATGGTTACTAGCATGTTCTGAGTGGTTATTAGCATAAAATGTGGTTGTTAGCATGTTCTGATTGATTGCTATGTGTTTACTTCCACTTCCTAGGTAATGACTTTCAAGAAACTAAACCTTAGTCTGTTCAGTCACAGATTTAGCTCCAACTGTAATACCTGACATCCTTCAAGGGCCCACATACCACCAGAATGTCATTATATCTTCAGCAAAAACAAGCCCAGTGAGATATAAAAGTATAACATGACTGTAGAGTGGAACGTAAACACTCTGGCCTCTCTCCATTTGCTTTAATACTTACTCAAGAAAACAATCTATCGCCATAATTGTTCAGTAACGCCTGTGACAAGGCCTTGTGGGAACAGGGTGAGGAATTTTCACACTGAATGGAGAGAGACCTCATCTGCCCCCTCTCCCCAAAATACAGTGAAAGCGTTTCCCTCAGAACGCAAGCATGAAATTAGTGCCGCCTCCTTCTCTGTGCCGTCTGTCCTCAAGATACACACAAACAAACACAAAAGGGTTAACCCTTAACATGTCTCATACGTTCAGATAGTTGTGGTTTAAATACAGAAACTAAATTTGACCTGATCGCCTTGATTGTTTTTAGTTTAGACTCTGTTATGTTTTGTTTTGTTTTTGAATATATCATCGTTTAGAAGAGTTATAGGACCATGATCCTAAACAAGCCATAGGTTTTGAGGTCTCGTTCATGTCTGCTACGTGTTAGCCTACATGCAACACTCTCAGAAAAATAGATACAAATGTTGTCAGTGGGGCGGTACCATTTCAAAAGGCACACTTTTGTACCTAGAGAGTCCATATTGGTACCTTAAAGGTACATATCAGTACCTAAAGTATACAAAAGTGTACCTTTTGAAAAGGTGCCACCCCAGTGACAACATTTGTATCTACTGTATTTTTTTCTGAGAGTGTAGGGGTATGCTTGACATAGCAAACATCAATATGGTCTACATCTATGATCTAATGGCCCGAAACACAACAGAGGAAATAACAGAAAAGGTCAAAGTTTTAAATGGGATGTTCTGGCTGCCTGCAGATGGCGCTCTAAAGCAGAGCAGTTCTTCTGTGTGACAGCATGTCAATCCTGAAACAGCAGTATGACAGCTTCAAGAGAAGTCATAGCAAGTGTAGCTTTGACAATATATATATATATATATACACACACACATGTTGTTTACTGTCTGTCACATCAAATCTGTCAATCAATGTGACCCCAGAGGAAAATATAATGTCCATTGAGATTTAGGCGCTGGAAAACCATTATGTTTTTAAGATGTTTGATGACACAAATCTGTTTTGGTGCTTTTTATGTTTCAGGTTAATTTAAATATGCTTATGAATATTGCACGGAACTAATGTTGTTTTCATTTCCATTTAATTCTCTTTTCAATGTTCAATTAAAATATCTATCGAAAAAGAGCGAAAAGGAGAAAGCATAAATTCGTTACAACAATTGTGATTTCATTTTAATATTCAAAATATATGTTTTTGTACAATATTTCAAGTAGGTACATTTTCATTTCATTTACAAAACCATTTGAAATATTTCTTTTGTTTTACCCTTTTTAAAATATTCAGACAAAACATGACACCTAAAATGCAAAAGGACAAACAATGCCAGGTTTTTCAAATCCAAGGCATTTGGGAAAACAAAACAGCAATAACAAAATTATCAATAAAGAATTAATAACTGTCAAATCACTTCTTAAAGCATACATTCTGGTGTAATATTATTGCGAATCCTTAAAACGGATGTGCTAAAATTAGACAAAGATGTAGATGCAACACTTACACAAATCATATTTCATGCGGACAAAGCAGTGAGAGTGCGTATGTGTTTTAAGACATAACTAGAGGACTTTTAAGATTCCCATATAGGCACTATTTCCTCCATCAATTATTAGAACTCTCAGTGACTAATTCTGTAATTGTAAAATCTATTCTTTTAGATTCTTTATTTGTTTTTAAAAAGGGTAAAGTCTGAATCCAACTGCAGTGTAAGACTGTTACTCATACAGATATATAAAAACACAGGATTTATCGAATGGTTCTAACAAATTAAACACAATGAAATGTATGTTTACAAGTCAGCAATATAAAATATATTCTAATATAATCTCATATTAATTGAAGAGCTAATAGACAGCTTTAATCTATTATAAATGCAGGGCATCCATTATGCAGAAACTGGATATTTCTCTGATTCATAATAAGTGTTACGCTCCCATGAGGAAGGTGAAAAATATTTTAAAAACATGAAAAGTCTTTCAGTGTGTGATTTGTTTCATAGGCTGTGAGTCCTCTGCTCTCCGTGCTTCATGTGTGTGTGGCTGTTCGAGGTGGTTTGGTGTTTAAGTCCGAGGTAATGGCTGGTTAAAGCCATCTGATGGGCTGAAAAAGCCATTTTGGTCCAGTTTTGAACATGGAGAGGATTCCTGACTGTCTGAGCGTCACAGTTCCTCTGAATCCACAAGGACTTTTTGGGACTGTCCGGCGCCGTCGCAGTTTCAGCCAAAGACCAGATCTTTGGTTTCTGAGGTGGACTCGCATTATTTGAGGGCTCTTGTGCTGCCGGACTCTTTTTGATTTGGTCCTCCTCTCCCTCATCTGAGTTTGTGTCTCTTCTGTCTTTCATAATATCGTTCATAAAACTCTTCTCAGCTCCCGCGTCATCATATTCCTCAGATGCATCAGAATCAGAAACTTTAGACACTGATTTTTCATCGTCCTGATAATCACAATCCTGCTTGTCTTCGAAATTTTCTGTGTCAATGTTCTCCAGGTCTATTTCCTCGTCCTCGTCCCTCTTGTCTCCGTCCTCGTTGTCACTCGCATACACATTTCCTTCCTCGTCGGTTCTCGTTTTGGGAACCCAAGTCATTTTATTCTCTTTTTTCAGTCTTCTGCGGGCGTTGGCGAACCATGTGGACACCTGAGTGAGGGTCATCTTGGTGATGATTGCCAGCATGATTTTTTCTCCTTTGGTGGGATAAGGGTTTTTGCGGTGTTCGCTGAGCCAGGCCTTCAGGGTGCTGGTGCTCTAGAAAACGGTGGCATTCTTGGGTCGGGACGGATCACCAAACTGATACTGGTGTCCGTATGGGTAGAAGGATGCGTGAGGAAACCCTGCATGCTGAATCCCAGGACTGTCTTTAAACTCGTACTGGGAGCCCTTAGACAGAAAACATAAAGAGTATATATGAGCACATGTGGTTCCGAGAGAAATACATGCTTATTTACTGCTAAATATGTTCAAATTCCTTGGTGAAAGATATGCATAACACAAGGAAAGATAAAAAGAAAACTATATTTAAGAAAAAAATAATTTTCCAATGTTTTATTATATCTTACACTGAAGAAAAACAAAACAAAACAACCCCCCCCCACCCCCCCCAAAAAAAAAAAAAAAAAAAAAAAAAAATATATATATATATATATATATATATATATATATATATATATATATATATACAGTTGTTACTTTATTTTTTAGTTTCCTTAATGGGACACTTTAATATAACGTTTGCTATTTAACTTAATGTAGTAAGGATTTTGACCAGTCTCAAGGGCTCTTGGATTGCTTTTGAAGATTAAATTTATAAATATATGTATGTATGTATTACTTGATAGAATTTTCAGGTAGAATAAAAATGCATTTAAATACCTTTTATTAATTTGCATAAATAAAAAATAAACGTCATGAATTTGTGGACCTTGACAAACGTTCTCAGATCTAAAAAGCCTTTTGGTTCTCAATCTAGGCTATATCTTTAGTTTTACTAAGTACAAAGTATTTTTCAGTATTAAGACTAAATATGTCATAAGATTTCCAGTTCAAAGACATCCTAATTTTCTGTGTGTGTGTGTTTTTTTATTTTATTTATTTTATTTTTAAAGCACCAGCAAATATGTGTGAAATAAATAACTAGAGAATCGAAAAAAATGCCCCAGCAAATATGTGTGAAATAAATAACTAGAGAATCGAAAAAGTTATTTTCGGTTCTTATACAAATAAAGTCACATTTTATTTTTAAGTAATGCAGTTAACAGGTCATTAGATATTAATAAAATGCGAACAATAGTTTTAAACTTTCAAAGATGCATGTAAATATAAATGATTATTATACTCTTCAGCGCAAGCATTTATCCTCCACGGACTCACCAGCTGATTGAGAATGGAGAGGTCGCTGGAGTAGGGCAGGAAAGCGCTGTATCCCTGCGTGCTGGCGAACGGAGCTCCGTACATGCTGGAGAGGACGCTGGAGAGAGAGCCCGACGCGTTGAGCTCCGCGCCGACGCGCGCACCGACCGCCGCGTGCCGCTCCGTGGAATACAGCGGTCTGATGTACTTATAGCCGAGCTGCGGGAGAGACATGCTGCTGCCAAAGGTCCGAGCGACGCAAAACAATCACAGATCTCGCCTTTGACACGGAGGACTGAGTGGAAACTCACGGAGAGTCTCGCTGAGAGTTAAAGCCGCTCTCCGGTCTGAGGTGCACTGAGGTCACATTCAGATTGAGTGTGATCGTTCACAACACTCGAGTGATTGACATTTCTAGTGTCTCACAGGCCCCTCCCATCTCTGAAAACTCTCTCTCTCTCTCTCTCTCTCTCTCTCTCTCTCTCTCTCTCACACACACACACACACACACACACACACAACTTCCACACATAATTTCCAAACATAAGCTCCAAAAAACAAACAATAATATCTAACTTTGACTAAATTAAACCCTCCAAAACAGAAACAAGACTATGTATGAGACGAAATTAAAGAAATAAACTTTTATGCGTAACATGTGCCAGGAATTACCAAATCACCATACAAATATTAATTACAATTTTAAAACAATTTGACTAAATTATTATGACGATAAAAGGGAGAAATATTGCGGCAATATGGGAATAGGGGATATTGGCAAAACATAGTAAAATAATAATAATAATATAAACTTAGCTTTCCTTATTCGTCATAATAAAAACAAATATTTCTGCAAACCGCGATGGATTATACAAGATTCGTGTTAACATTAAGACTAAATCAGGGAAACAAGAGATTCAATATTAAAATTCCAGGAACAGATTAAATAAATCCCGAAGAGACATATTGATACTTTATTGTCCTCAGAAAAACAGTATGTAGTGCTGAGATTACACCTCCATCGGTTTATTATGAACACACCATAAATCTTAATTCACAGAATCTAGTTCGCTTTATAAAAGAGGTTTTATCCGGCAAAGCAGATGATAATATCACTACTCATCGACACGTGCCTAAATGAACACAGAATAAAACACAAGTCAGTGAAAGAACTGCGTTTACGATGGTTGTTAATTTTAAAACTAAGAGAAATGAAATAATAATAATAAATAAATAAAATAAAATATATATTTATATTCTGTTTACGAGATATTCATGATCATTTCACTGTTTGAAAAAAAAAACTACGCATAACGTTGCAGTTTATATCTATTTACAATTTTATAACAAGAGTAAAATCAATTTTATGCACAAACAGCCATGTCCATAGACACACACGACATCTATCTATCTATCTATCTATCTATCTATCTATCTATCTATCTATCTATCTATCTATCTATCTATCTATCTATCTATCTATCTATCTATCTATCTATCTATCGCCTATTGCTAATATTACACTTCTGTAAGATCAGGAGAAAATATAGACAGTGATTTCAATAAATAAATAAATAAATTGACAACAACAACAACAACAACAACAACAACAACAATAGTAGAATAAAGATCCATATTTATTTTGCATTATGGTGGATCAACAATGAGCTGTAAAATAATTGTACTATCACGATACTGGTTTTACCAAAGCTTTTAAAACAATATATATTATCCAGTCCAGGAGAGCTATTTAAACGTCTTCTTTTCCCCAAAATCAAGGACCTAAATGATTGGTAATATTGGTTTTCGAGAAATGTTGATTTGGCCGCCCCTCAAGCTGATGTGAAGGCGCAATGAAAACAGAACATATCAAGACTCTCAGAACTTTATGAACTTACTCCAAACGCACCGAAGAATCGTCGGTGGATTTGGAGATTCAAGCTTCTGTCAAGAGCTCATCAGCAGCAGTCTCTTCAGCGGCACTGATCACTGCAGACCTGCAGCGGACCGCGGGGCTTCCTCCCTTTTGCGACGCGAGTTTAGACGCGGCGCGCTCGAGCTGTCAGCAACGATTTGCACGCTGGAGCGAGTTGGTCGGGTGCTGCTAACGAAAAAAGAAATAGTGCTTGCAAATTATCAGAACATCCCATCCTCCCTTTTGCACCTGCTTTATTTTAGCAGGCAAATGGCCGCAGTCTCGAGGGATCGATACTCCTTTCGCGCGTTTAGCAGGAGAAACAGACTCCTTAAGGCAGTCAAATGGATGACTTAACAGCCAGTTATTCTTAAGTAATAGATACATTGCGCTCAGCCACCCTGAAGAGACACAAAACCCCGTTTCCCCTGCATACTAGCAGGAGCGTCACAGCCAGTTAATGTAATGCACGCTCGCGCAGTTTGTTTTCCTGCGAAGTTTAGATAAGCTGACCAATGAAGCTTGTAATTACAATATTTCAAAAAACGGGTCCCAGATCAGTATATAAATCTCTCCTTCCAATTACAAGATGTAATATTTCTGCACTCGCGCTGGTAATGAGCTCTAATGCCTGTGCTGGAGTTAATCCCCCTCGGATGCAGCACAGATCAGATGTTGCCTCTGTAATTAGACTGGCAGAAAAATCATTATTTCATGTTCAAATAGAAAATGAGGTTGGTGGGGAAGTTAATTTCTCTCTGCTCTGTCAAGCATGGACAAGAATTTAATGATTTAATTACAGTTGTAAGCTCTTTGGATCAGACTTAAATGGAGCCTAGGGTTTTTCTTCTTCTTCTTCTTTTTTTTTTTTTTTTGTACCCTTTCTTATTCAGCACAGTTGTGTAAAAGACTATGGCGATTCAAAGCCTTTGGCAGGAGCTCAGAGAGCGGAGATCTTTGTGAGCACTTCGTATGTCAATATTAATTGCCTTGCTTCCTTGCTCAACAACTTAATACCTCTTCATCCCTGATGACAACAGATGACAATTACAGGAAATAGGCTATAAAGAAATTAAAATAAATATAAAAAAATAATAATAAAAATGACAAAACGTAACTAAATTACTCAAATTTAAACTAAAATTAAAATGATCACTAAAAACATATAAAAATGAAATATTAATAAATACTATATATAAATTATAGTAAAATAACACTGGTTATTCTGTGAAAATATTGCATCTGCCATAGTTCTCATATTTTGATCTGCTTTCTTGTCTGTCTGAGAAGATTTAAAGTGATTGGCAACTTAAATTTTGGTCGTTTTGAAGCCTGACAGATAGTCTCACTATGATGTGATAGTTAAATGGAAAAGAACTGCACAAATATTTTTTTCAAATTATTTTGTTGTCTACAAAATAGATTTCTTCTCTCTAAAATCTCAAGTGTTTCTCCAGCACATGAGATTGACTGGATACTTCGGTAACACTTTATTTTAGGGACCAGTTCTCATCATTAACTAACATGCATATTACCAGTGTCACACCCCTGTGGACTGTCGATTGTGGTTTCCCCCTCTGTGTCCATATTTGGTTGTTCCTGTTCTCATCATTAGTTAATCACCTCATTGTGCTCACCTGTCTGCCCCTCGTTATCTGCCCTATATTAGTTCCTGTCAGCTGTGTTCTAATTTGTCAGTTATTGTGAATGTTACTTTGTGCGTGCGTGTTCCTGACCTGTCTGGATATTACCTCTATGTGGATTATTAAAGACTGTTTATTGTTATCTTCCTCGTCTGCGTTGTTCTGCCTGATCACACGCCACACTGACTTTTGATAGAATAACCGACCCAAACATAAACTATTTAAGCGGCATCTTCCCCTCATTTTGTTTTCCGGTTTTGTCAGTTTTTGTTATGGATGACCCTGCTGAACTCGTCCTCCTGCTGGAGCAGGGGGATCGCTTTCTTGAGGACCACACTAAAGACTTAAGACCTCGCTAATCTCACACCCTACCCGGACAACTGCCTCTGCTCATTCTATCGAGCTGGACTTAACGCCATAATGTGAGCATAGTTGTCCGGGGATGGTCCTCAAGAGAGCATCGCCGCCCTCATCGAGTGGGTGCTGGTGTCCTGCAAGTCACATCTGACCATGTGCAGTACGGACAACAACCTCAGCCCCACTCAGGACCCAGAGAGCCTGAGCCTGCCGCGGTCATTGAGACTCCCCCCCCCCCCCTCCCCACCCTCAGCTCACCATCTGCCGCTCTCTCCCCACCCTCATCTCCCCATCTGCAGCGCCTCTCTGCTCACCCTCAGCTCACCATCTGTGGCGTGGGCTCGCCGCTGGTCTGCCTATCTCCAGCTCCATTGGTGTCGAGTCTGGAGGATCCCTCAACTCTGCCTTCGGCCTCTGAGGCCCAGGGTCCACCTCGTTCCTGTGACCCAGCGGCTCCACTATAACTCTTAGCTCCCTCGTCTCCACCATGGCTCTTAGCTCCCTACCATCCACCATCTCCCGTCAGTCCACCAACCACACACCTCACCACTTCCCCCACCACTCCTCCTCCCTCAGTCGTTGACCATCTGCCGCCTCGGGACTCCACTCCTCTGGCTCCGCCTCATCCCTCCATCCCTCAGGCTCTGTCAGGCTCCTCCTTCCCTCCAGCTCCACCTCAGTCCTCTGTCGCTCCGGCTCCCCCGCGGCCTTCCGGGTCCCCGGCGCCAGCTGCTCCGCCTTGGCTCTCTGGATCCTCAGTGTCACCCTGGCTCATTGGCTCTCTGCCTCAGGCTCCTCCACCACCTGCTCCGCCGCCGACGGTCGGCCCCTGGAGTTGTCAGCCCTTCCTTAACCATGACTCCTCCCTCCGTCGGCTGCACGTGGGCGGCTATTATGGCTGTGGCCTTGGTCCTACCTTGCTTCTCCTCCTTCTCCGGTTCCCTCCTGTCGTCTCTCTGGCTCCTCCCTCCATCACCACCCTGGACTCTGTTAGTCAACCTCCTCCTGGGAGTCTGTCCTCCGCCCCAACCACCACCACCCCATTCCCCCCCCCATCACCATCCCACACCCACTCACCATCCCACATCCAAACCCTCCCCCCCATCTCTAGTCGATCTGTCACACACCTTGTGGACTCTTGATTGTGGTTTCTCCCTCTATGTCCATATTTGGTTGTTCCTGTTCTCATTATTAGTTAATCACCTCATTGTGCTCACCTGTCACCTGTATTACCTCTATGTGGATTATAAAAGACTGTTTATCATTGTCTTCCTCGTCTTTGTCGTTCTGCCTGATCACACACCACACTGACTTGTGACAACTAGCATACTGGCTGTTTATTAGTTCTTATAAAGCACATGCCTTAATAGCTATTAAAAAGCAAGTGTTTGAGGAAGAAGTCATAGTTAATAGTTAGTTAAGAGTGAGAAAATTGTGACCGACACTTCTATCCTTCTATCATGTTTCACATCTCTACACCAAAGTTGACAATAAAAAGTCAGAGATCACAGTCTTGGCTCAATATGAAACTTTTCTCCTCTAATCTTCTATTAAGACCAAATTATCCCAGTGCTAATATAACGCTCTGTACTCTTACACTAACGGTAAAGTCTGGTTTATGTTTGGTTTTATTCCCATTAATTGATAACAAAGCTAACACTTAAATGAAAGGTAACTGAGAACGTTATCTTTTGAGCTATAAAAGAGCTACTTTTAAGCAATAAAAAGACCTATTTCCAGGTTGTGTCAGTGTGTTTTCTTCTCCTCACTATTAAATGAAGGCCCTGTGTGACTTCACTGCCAGTGTATAATGCTGACATTGTCCACAGTCCAGTGCCAATATGCAAGAATAGATTTTAGTATTCAGAGGCTTTATGTGTCACTCAACATGACAGATCCCCCGTCTCTGCTCCATATTCAGAGAGACCCCTTGTTTTCCCTCCCTAGGAGCAGCTTGCATAGCAAAATGTGTTTTAAAGGATTAAATCCTTCATCAATTAACAGCAAAAAAATCTTCAGATGCCAACTAAACATTATCAAACTCTCTGTGAGTGTTTAAATACAGTATATTAATGGCATTTACTAAGGCAAGCATCACTATATTGCTCATATTTTGGGCATACTTTATACTTTATTTATTATTTAGACTGTGCAGTTGTTCCCTAGTGTGTGAGTGTGTGTGCATATGAAAGTGTGTGTTTGTCATAGTAAATTAGTTGTGAGAGAGTGTGTGATTTTAGGACACTGGTGAGATCTGCTCTGGGAAACAGGTAAATCCAGTAAATATCAAAATTGATATTCTGATTTTGGATTTTTATTTTTTTTTTATGTCATAGGGATATTAAAACAACTATATGTACATTAAACTATAATTTGACATTTTCTGAAGACAATATTAATGGTGGTTTCCCACACAAAACTCACCACCGTGATACTATCCACCTTATTTTGCAACGTGGAAGTAATTTTGTTTTTTGTTTTTTGGGAATATGCAAGACTTCCGCTTCATTAGCCACTGTGGGTAAATAATAACAAAGTACAAACCAGTGTGTTTGTGATTATGATAATGAATATAAATAATGTTATAACAAATCCCAGTTTGCTGTATCAAGCAGAATAACTGGCTGTTTTTGTACAGATAAAATAACTGGAAGTGAATGTAACCAAAAGTTTTGCACATTCCAGTCACAAATGACTGTGCAGGATTTTACATCAAAAATGAGGTGGATAGGGTGGGATTGTTAAGTAGTTCCCAAGGTGTTCCGGGTGGTTGGTATATGAAAAGACACTGAAAAAATGAAAAGACAATCAGAAATCTTTCTATGATATTCTGCTCTTTAGATCCATCCTTCAATGTGAGTCTGTGGAGTTCTTTTTTCTTTTTTGCCTGTTTTATCGTCCATTATGAGAAAGTCGTAAGAATGATCTCTTAAGACTTGGTCATGGTGAAATTTTGTGGGCTAAATCCAGTCTTTCCAACAGTAATCCATGTGATTGTAAGTTCATGTGAGGGTGAAAAAGCTCCCCCCACAGATTTCACTCATGTTTAAGTTGGTCATGCAAATTTACAACACTGACTAACAGACACTGCTTGGTTTGAAAGTGACTTCAGTGTGAGCAGGACTTCATTCATCACTACGCTATTGCCAGCTGACAATAGACCTGTTTTGCATGTGAATTCACACTGAAATTTGCTAATACTACCATCGCAAAAAGGTTACAGTTACAAGCCAAAGTTTTTGGCAAAAAAACAACAACAAAACAAACAAACAAAAAAACGCCTAATGGCTGGCAAGCTCGCATGCACTCTTCTGTTGCTGTGATGCTAACAAACCTCTGTACTCAAAGTTTCCTTCAAATGTTTGTGTCAGCAAACTGGTTGTGTTATTATTTAGGTAGCTAGCCATAAATATGTTGACTGTTTACTAGCATGCTTCGTTGTTCCATCATGACATTAGAAAAATGACCAGGGGTGTTTTTACTATACAGCGATGTAACCACCATAGTGCATTGATTTGTTGGAGAAACTTACAGTACTAGATAGTCCTAACCTGAAACTATAGTAACCAGTGTTGGTGGTAACACATTACAAGCAACACAAGCTGTATAATAAGATTACGTTTCTTTCAAGAAACTAGTAAAGTAATGCATTACTTTTAAAATCGCAATGAAACATAACTTTTAGGTTTTTTGTTATTTAAAAAATAAATGAATAAAATAAGAAAGCCCAGCCCAGGTGATAAAAGTAATGCAAAAGTAATGTAATGCGTTACTTTCCATATTTTTTTTTTATTTTTATTTTTTTTATAAAACAAAATAACACAATATTGTAATACATTACTTTTAAAAGCAACTTTCCTCAACACTGGTGGTAACTTTGTGTAGTAACATCCGTTGTTGAACTATTTTGGTTCAACAATACAGAACTGTTGTAATGAGGTCACTAGGTAAAAACTTAAAACCTTTAGTTTGAGATCAAATTTATGTCATAATATTGCTGTAAATAATAACATAGCATCTGAGGATTATGCTATTTTGGTTCTCCATTGTTTTGCTTTATTTACAGATCATTTATGGGAGACTGGAGCACTTCCGCACATGCACACTCTTTAAAAAAAACAGCTTTCATCCTCAACAAACTAAAAGACATAGAGTGAAATTTGTATGTGGAATGAAAGATATAGATTGTACAGCTTGTTAGCTTGCTTATTTTGAATGATCTACAGTATGTAAGTACACGTCATACTAAAAAGAAACTAGATTGAGAGGTGCATGTAGTTCCAACCACACAAATTTGCAATGCTGTTTGTGAATGTTCATTGGAACTATTGTTTCGGGAAACACTGAATCATTGAACTTGTAGCCATAGTTAGCTTACCATGCTTTTTGGAAACTAACCTCAGATTTTTTAAATCACCAACCCAAGTAGAAGCAAGAGTAATAATAATGCAAAACCGCCAAATACACTGTCATTTGAATATTAAAACATTACGATCACTAATCACCACAGGCTGCCACACCAGTCCAGCCCTTTCAAAGCCCCCAACACAATACGACATCCACCTCAATAGACACCGAACATGCATTGTAATGTAAAACATGCCGGGGAGGAAAAAGGCAATTATTATTTTAAGAGAATGATTACAATCTGAAATGAAAGGACCTCGGTGGCCTGTTATTTCAACGAGGGGAAGATTAATCTTTTCCAATCTGTGGACAGGATAATCAGGACTGGCCCTCACACCTGGTCTTCCCGTGTGTGTGTGTGGCCGGGATGGAGAGAGTAGAGTAATTAATGACTCTCACCCCACGGCTGACAGTAATGGATTGGCTGCTATCAGGGCAGGCCATCCGTTAGTTTGTGGGAAAATATCACAGCGTCGCACTTTGATGGGATCGAGGGAGTCTTGACCAAATAGGGTTTTCAAGAGAAGTTATCTGGAGTCAGACTGATGGTGAGGGCTCCTCGGGGCAGGTTATGTTGGTCAGAGAGTCCTTAACAGTTAATCTATAAATGCCTTTGTGTTTGTGTGTTACAGTTCCATTTTATATAGGTTTAATACAAGTTAGGGTCTATGTACAGCATATGTGACATGTTGTCGATTACCACAGAAAATAATTTCAGCTCATTTCTAGGCCCTGTCCACATGAACACGGTTACTTTTAAAACAACAGCTTTTTCAACACGGTTTGGCGTTCGTCCACATGCAAACGCAGCGCCAGGTCACCGAAACTGAACATTTTTGTAAACGCCTGCTGGGGTGAAGATTTTTAAAAACTCCGGTTGCAGTGTTATCATGTAGACAGCGAAACTGGCATTTTTGGATTGTGATGTCGGAGCCTGCGCTGTTACGGAGCCCCGCACATGGCATGCAGGAAAACATAGTATGCTAAACCGTGCACACGATTTACTAATTTGTTCCCTCAATGTACTAAAACGTGCACATGATTACTATTGCGTTCCCTCGATTTACTATTTCGTTCACTCGATTTATAAATTGTGCGCAAAATTTAGCAAATCAAGGGAACGCAATAGTAAATCAAGGGAACGCAATAGTAAATCAAGGGAACGCAGTAGTAAATCGAGGGAACGCAATAGTAATCGTGTGCATGTTTTAGTATATTGAGGGAACGAATTAGTAAATCGTGCGCACAATTTATTTATTTTTTCTTGCATGTCATATGCGGGGCTCCTCACTCCCTACATCAAACCCTACTCAAAACTCTTATTCACCAACATGGCTTTAATGGTTGAAATTATATCGTCACCTGTTGGCTTGGCATGCTCTTGACAGTGCTTCACACATTAAATCACTTACAAGTGGACGTAGATTTTTTTTAAAAACGGAAGAAGGAAAAACTCTTTATAAAAATAAATACCCGTGTACTTGTGGACATGACCCTAGATTTGTAAAAAGAAAACATTGGGTTCACAGTAAATCACTTACAATGGGGCAAGCACACCCAGGTAAATGTTAAAATACTCAACACATATACATGTTAACATCAGTCTATTGTGATGAAATCACTTACTATTTTCATTATAACCAATTTTATGTCACCTCCTGACATGACCATGGAAAGCCAGTAAACCTGGTAATTTTTGCATGAAAATAAAAGACAGACATACCCATAGACTTCCATTATAAATGCAGTTTTACAAACTGAGGATTGAGTCAAATGTTTTTTTTTTTTTTTGTTTTTTGTTTTTTTGTGGTAAATGACAGGATGCTAGAGATGTTGTTGATAGAGCTCAAGTTTTATTGAACCTGGAACATTCCTTTGACTCATATTCAGTATATCTATTATTTGAAATCTGATATATAATAATATCAACATGCAGACATCACACACCACAAGGCTCGCTAAATAGATAATTAATGTTAAATTATGCTTGAAAACTCAGAATTTTTCCATTTTACTCTGATATGGACTATATCTCTCAAACTCTCATAAACATATACACAGTGAGACGGAAGTATTAGCATAAATACATTAGAATATGAATAAGTGTGAGCACACCATTCTCCCTCAATAATGAATAATATTCATCCACGTTGCAGTCTTAAGATCAGGCTCACTACCCAACAATCCACAACTATTAATATTTAAATGCTGGTTTAATTTAACAGTGATACTCTGCATGAGGGTGTTTATGGGTGTGATGCGAGAGATCTTGATAAGTTTCTCCTGAGAGCTGCACTTGAGTGGATACATTTTACCCGCCAGTGTCATCTGCAAAATCCAATTTAACACAAAGCAGTCTTATTTACAGAGAAGCCAAAGATAAACATACCTGAATGACTTTTGTCCAAAACCATTATGCTCATAAATTCAGCACCCAAACCTTTTTTTTTCTCACTTTCTCACTTCTCTAGAATTTTGTGAGTGTTTGGAGCTTTGCCTTCATTTCAAATGTTGATTTACCAGTTGTGGCCTACTGGAAACTTTTTAACTAACACACAAGTTTAACATGCTAACCAGCACTCTGTGTACCACAGAATATGTCCACATTGGCATAGAAACAGAGGCATAGAAATAAGCAAAGATTGTCTATCAGAAGTCAGACTTCAGCTATGTTTCAAAACCTAGTTACCCAGCAGGAATACTCTTGGTTCTGGAAAAGTCTTATTGGCAGATACTGTACATGTCTAAAACACCTTCTTTTGACCATTCGTGTGGAGAATAGGATCTATCCTTACTTTGTAAGTGAGGGTCAGCGTACAGTGCGTGTGACACTAATTTCACCACCAGAATAGTACGTGCACCACCCAATTTTTGTATCGCGCATACTTTGTATGTCCTTGTTGCACATGCACATTGACTTGGTTTTGCACAAGTCAGTTGTTCCACAAGTTGGCAGCACCGGTCCAGACTGTAGTCTCACAGTAGAAAAAAAAAAAAAAAAAAAAAAACAACAACAAAAAAAAAAAAATAGACACCAAAAAAAAACAAACACACACACACACAGACAAGGGCTTGTGTGAGGGGGTTATGAGATAGCAGCAACTTTAATTTAAAAAAATACAAAGACATTTGTATTGGTCATAACTTCTGGAGAAAAACAGTGCAGATACTGGACAAATATGAAGCTTTCTAGAGTGCATGTGCCTGATTTCATGAATGCTATCAAACAGAGTATACTTTTGAAAGGTTACACGTTCAACTGTATGCATTCTCTAGCAGTAGTAAAGCCTACTTTGGACTTTACACAACAACTGGCAGAAAGCAAGAAAGCTTGCTAGGCTGTGGAACAGAGCTATCATCTGTCTTCATGCACCTCTTTACTAACGCTACGAGCTAACTAGCTGAATTCTTTTTGTATGCTAACAGGACGCCAGCAATGCCTCCCCTGTCATGTAGAGTCTAGCTAACAGGCTCTATAAGAATCTCATAATGTTTTATACGCACGACGGACGAATGGCCACAATTACCATTTTACACTTCACTTCATGACGATTGGTCCGTAGATCCGACTAGCTCTAGCTACTGATATGGATTCGCCTGCCCCCTTCCCCAGCGCATTTACATACAAATTGAGGATTTTATATTTATTTATTCTTATTAATCAGCCCCATGGCAGGAATCACACAGTGGCGCTCCATCAGTGTTTAAATACATCTCTGTGACATTTGTCCCCTGCTTTAGCATGATAGGGCCGAGCGGGTGTATAATGTAGCCGTGATTACTTTTTCCATTGAGAGGACAAACGCTTTCATTTTTCCTGTCATCTTGAATAAGTGTTAAAGAGGGTTTAGGCCCTTCACTGTGTGCTCAGTATGCAAAAGGAGTGAAACACAAAGATGGGTGTATTAAATAACCATTAGCAGCCAGACTCGGATCCATTATGACAACCTGCCTATTGAATGCATCACTGTGATTTGGGTTGAGAGGAATGCACACTTGGGGCTTGCAGTCCACTTTCTATTTAT
Organism: Cyprinus carpio; assembly: GCF_018340385.1. NCBI lineage: Eukaryota > Metazoa > Chordata > Actinopteri > Cypriniformes > Cyprinidae > Cyprinus > Cyprinus carpio. Next base: position 17,913,298 of record NC_056596.1, on the reverse strand, counting down.
TTATTTTTTATTTTTTGGTGCAGCGTTAATGTATCATCACTTAAACAGCCGGCATTGGTATGGTAAGTTTGTGTGGTGCAGATAAGGGTGAGCTTGTGAAAACTGGGGTCTCAGTTTTACGGAGATGGCCAGTTAGAGGGGAATCTAAATCTGTGGTAGACCTGTGAGTCTGTGTTCTTGTAATTTCATGCGTGTTTTTTTGGATTGTTTGATCAGTAGTTCGTAAAGTAAGGTCATCATCTTACTTTAACCAAAGTGTTTGGTTATGAATAGAGGATTTAAACACACTATTACATCAGTCTGCATATGCAATTTATGATATAAGAAGACCTCTTACCACACTCATACTTATGATATTCTCACATCCTATGTAAAACAAATATTTCAATTTGTGACGAATATTATATGGTTAAATATATATATATATATATATATATATAATTTCCCTCTCTGCTGAAAACAAACAAATACATTCATTAATATATGTATTATTTAGATTTCTTATATATTATTTTAGAACCAATCTTTATATTTATTGCTATTTAATTTATTATATTAACTGTTTAGAAAAAAAGTGTGCCAAACATTTACTATAAGTTGGTGCACAATCCATGTTTATGCTGATCACGCTGAGGCCCCAATGGTGGTCACCACACACCCAAGCACATGTACCTTGGTAGGACCTCTCTGAAAGTATGCATCCTCTGGAAAGTGCACGTGGTCATCTGGTGTTCCTGTGGCTTAACTGGTACAGCATGATGATAGCAAGGTCAAGGTCAGGGGTAAAGTTCCCAAAGAATTGCATGGATTGATATATATCCTGAGAGTATTCATTTTGGATAAAAGTTGTAAAAGTTATGACTAGAAAAGCACAATTTGTCAAGACAAAAGCTTTTTTGAAGGTTTTGAAGTCTTTGAATTGTGTAGCTTGGAAATCTTAAGTTTAAAAGTAGCTTCCTCCGTACTGATGAAGAGACAAAAGAAGAGAGCAGAACAAAGAAGTATAGCTAGAACTGCATCAAGATCACAACCAGTTAAATGAGCAGTCACTCCAGGAATTTGAGGTGGGCTTGTCAGAGCCAGGTGCTTTGGTCTAAGGGTCAACTGAGAACAGCAAACCTTGTTTATGTTTTTAACACATCACAGGGAGACCTCCTTGACCCAACTTCCCTCCGTTTCTGAAAGGAAACAGCTCTCAAATACACTGATATGTAAAACTGCAACAAGGAAAAGCAGTGGCATGATATCCTGTAATTTGCTGTCACTTTTTTTTGTATTTCATGTTCTCAATAAATTTTGTGAGCATTCCAAAGTAACTGTAAACTCTTAATTGCCCTATGAAATCATCACCTCTATTACAGTAGACAAACACTATTGCAGTGGTAGATAATGCAGCCACTTTAGAAAGTAATCTCTATTACTGCTTTTGAGCTATTATTTCTTTCTCTTTGTTGCAGACATGGAAACTGAAATGATATTTACACATATCGTTTATGTTGGCATGCAATGTACTTTTCAGAGAAGGTTATAACCAATAGTAATATTATATCAGGATCAAGATCACAGGTTCCATTTACACCTATTAATTTTATAGAGCCAGCCTTTTTACTATTGGTTTTACAACTTGTTTTAGTCACCAATCATCCACTTTAAGCAATTCCTTTCAGTGGAGCCAAGCTACATGCTCACTGAAAGAATTGTGGGATTGACAATGGATGAGAGAAAGCATTGAGAGTATTTAAAAGCATTCAAAAATTGATTAGTGCTCAACTTTGTGGTAATATCAGGTATGACAATGAATATGCATGTTGATGGTTTAGTGCTTGTGTATATGTGGGCTTTTCCAGGTTTCCATTAGAGAGTTGGCCTCTTTTAAATACATTAATTTCCAACAAAGCTTTAAAAAATGGGGTGCCTCAGGGCTCGGTACATGGTCCCCTTCTCTTGTCACACATATACGTGTACTCCTATCACTGATACACAGCTCCAACTGTTGTTCTAGTATCGGGAAGAAATACAAATGTGATGATCACATGCATCCCTAATCTGCAACAAAAAAGGCTTGAGTGATCAGATTACAAAACAAATTGTAACACATTTACATCTAGCGCTGTCCACTTATCACATTACCTGAGATAGTTTCTGGTACTATGAATAAACATTTGATTTAGTGTGTTAAGAGATAGCTGTAGTGTTTGCTGCTTCAACTAACCAATTCCACATTCATTTGCAACAATTTCCACTCGAATCTAATTCCTAAACTCAGCTATCCTAAACTAGAAAACCGATCTCTGATCTGTGTGAAAGGCCTTCTCTCTAGGAGCACCCTCATTTGAAGGGCCAAATGTGAGGATCTGTGCCTATTGAGAGTCAAGGCAGTATAATCCTATTAAGAGAGATCCTTTTTGAAAATGGCAGCAAAAAGATCCGTAGAGATGGCTACTACCATCACATTTCTGCTGCGTTTAAATCCAATAGAGAAATCTCACTTTATAAGAAGAATAACAAGTAATACACCACTCTTAACAACCACAAAAAAAAGTCTTAAAAAAAATCATCAAGAAACCACAGTCATAAAATAATACGCCCTCCTAGAGAATTTGAGTGAATTTATTCACTGTGCTATAGCTACCATTTCAAAAAACAAAGGCTTAATTGAATTCAAAGGAGATTTACTCTTGGCCTCCTGCAGTTTAGATGAACCTCAGTGGTGCTGTGGTAACCCAAACCTGAGCAGTCCCCCGGACCAGATGCCCATGTGGCCAGATCTCAGAGAACTGAGAACTTTCCCTCTTGGCCTGGAAAAGGTAAAATCTTCAAAAGGCGTTGGTTCGACTCCTTCATTACGGCTCCAGAAGGAGTCTCAGATAGTGATAATCATCAAATGAACTTCTATTATATGACCTCCTGAAGTGCACCCCCATTGGTTAAGTTCAAGGTGTGCTTCACCATCTGGAATATCAACTTTCAAACATTTTTGTTACAAACTGTTTTTTTTTTTTTTTTTACAGCATGCTCAAACTGAACAAAAGTGTGCATGCAGGTGGTAGATGGACAACTAAAAGAGGTGGTGCGCATATCCAATTTTAAATGCCACAGTGGCATCCATCCCATTTCCTCTGTCTACTTACCACAAAAAGACCTGCCTCTCAGTTCTAAAGTTTATTATTCAAATCCTGTGAGGATTTGTTATTGCAATTTTATTGTGTTAGATATGAATTATGGGAGATGGTAGCTGACCATGTGTGTATAGCAGTGTCTGTCACTGTGTAAATCTGCTTGACATATTTCCACTTGGATCAAATTTCAGTATTCCGTCTGTGGAAATACAAAATATTTGATTTTTAGTGCTCATGCCATAGCACATTACTTCAGATCAGTGACATTTAATTGTTTTGCTGGCATTTAAAATACTGTGTATCATTAATTCACAATGTAGTTTCTTATTGTACAGGTCAATTTTAAATGTTTAGTAATTATATTTTAGATAGTATTAAGTCTTATATTATTATTTAACATTTTTCTTTTCAACTATGCTTGATATTTTTCTAAATATGTGCAATATACTGTATGCTTAAGTTTGGCTTAAATGTGTTTATATGCTTTTATCCTGTAATAGTATCCTATAATCTATATGACGATGTTATTTCTAAACTAAATGTTGAACAGTCATTTAATTCAACACCACTGACTCTTTCTAGGTTTTTAGTCACCGAACAGGATGTAATTCATATGCCTGGTAATGCCACACACAGATGAGTCTTGTCACTTCCTCTCAGCAGTCTTACTCAAGTAGGAATCTGTCTAACCCTTTGCCATCCCAGGTTGGACAAATTAAAGCTGATTAGCGAGATGTCGGGTTTGTGTTTTCGCCTTAAGCTAAAGAGAGTGATACCTCATCCCTTATCAACGGTGTTTCTTTCTGTTGTTCAAACCACCTCCTCCGGTCAGCGTGGGCACGGCAGGAAAGACTGAGACTAACAGAGCCGTTCTTTGAATCGGTCCTGTCTCGCCAGCGGCGGTGTACATAAATTGCGTTTTGGAGCACAGGTGCCCACACTGAGTGTGTATCAATGACCTGTTACCCAGGGTGCTCAAATTGAAGTGGGAGGGTTGTGATTAGAGAACGGCTCTTTTGTTGCTCCTTAAAAAGACAACAAGGGGGAGGTAACGCAGCACCAGGCCTTGGCCTAAGGCTCAGAACAGCATGGCGGCATAGACTAGTAGGAGATTATGAAAACGGAGAGGCGTGACTGTGGAGGGGCGGGATTAAATCAAGACGGTCTCTTGTGAGCTAACAGCCCAATGAGCCCATGGCGAAATCTCGCGGCTAACATGCTCAACTTCATGCACTCTGTAATTACCCACACTGTCTGTGTTATGGGCTCGGTTTGTTTCCAATGAAAAGTTGAAAGTGTTTCCTGGCACTGGGATTTGTTGCACAGATTCGAAACACAAAGAGTTGGAGGAAAAGTGTGCATGTGGTGCAGGTAGTTCACAGCTGTGCTGTACTAATCACTCTACATTTGACCCCGGGCTAAATCAGCAAGCTGATCCATTCATCAGAGTTCCAACTGAGATGGGAGCAGCCCGACACTACGGGACATCCCAACATGTGACAGCTGAGGCTTCCTAACCGTGTTCCTCAAAGAAAGCCCTTCCTACTGAACATACAGTTGACCAGATTCACACACCTACACACACACTAGATCATTCTTTTGTAGGCAGCCTCAATTGTTATGCTCAAGCCTCCAAAAAGTGGCGGGGATCAGGATTTACATGAACGCACTGAACTGGATCATGCTGTCCGCCTACTCTGGTTTAAGTACATGCTCTCCCATTGACTGAGAGTCCAATAGGTGCCCCCTCTCCATCTAGTTCCCATTACTGGTCTCCAAAAAGTGACAACCCAATGCTGAGCCCATCACCAACACAGGAAACCCAAGACCCCCTGCATAGGGTACAAGATGCAAACAAACACCCTCAGGGTTCCTCATTTGGATGGTTCTCAGGGGGTTTCTTGCTCCAGTGGATCATACCCACCCACAGAGTGTCAGAAAAGGGCTTCACGCTTCTACCCAGACTATACTCTGTCCTACCACCTCCACAGCATCATCTGCTGCTGCCATTAGCCTAATGACTACAGAAGAGCTATAGAGTAGACTGTGACTAATTCTACTCCACCATTCAGCTGTGGGTGCAAATGGCCATTTTTACTTCCATATGGGTCAACATCTGTGGATTTTCTGAATATATATGTTAAACAAAGGGGAAAGGACTTAATGGAACCATAACACAATAAAAGAACAAGTAGTACCACTATAATACTAAATCAACACTAGCATAATGCTTAAGTATTTTGAAAATTATTCTAGAATCTGCAAGACTTCTTAAATGCTGGTCAAAGTTAATAAAGAGCAATCACAAATAAGGTTAAAACTCAAAGCATAATGTCCCATTCAAACTCAAATCTACTCTCTTTAGCAGGAGAGAATTATCATATTAAATGTTTTGAAAGACGTCAACATTCTTAGAGCAAGTCATTCATTGAAATGATGACTCTGAAATGGAAGGATGCATTCATCTGGTTTGTTACGCCTTTTGAAGTCGCTTTTCTGGTCATTAGCCCATTTCCCATTCACCAAGAGCCAGCATGATACCCATTTTGGCACAACAAAGGCTGTTAATGAGTTAACGCCCCTGGTCCATTCTCTGTTTTCATACAGGCTGCTCCAAGGGGCCCATAGGCTGGGCCTCCATTGGCTGTCTGTCTTTTTATTGGCTATCATAACAACTCCCAGCTGTGGGAGGGGACACTCAGGGTTTGAAGTTAACACAGACTGAGAGAGGTCATACCAAAGTTGAGAGGTCAATGCATTGTTGTGCTGCCAGTGAGAAGTGTATTTAAGAGCCCATAAACAGTATTCAGCTCATTTAGCTAAGTAGCCGTCCCCACTAGTCTTTTGTGCTGGAGCATTCAGGTAGCCAACTACATCCAGAGCTCCTCAATAGAGTTAATTTTTAGTCTGCTTTGTGGCTAAGAGTCGCTCGATAGGCAAAATGGGCCAGTAATTGATGATCATTAAAGGTTGTAAAGCTGTTTGGGGTTTGGAGAAAGTGATCTGTGAATGAAGAAAGACGTAACCTTTCTTCTCACGAGGCCATTGTCAAAGCAAAAATGAATGAAACCAATTCTGGCCTGACCTTCAGTTGGTGAAGGCTATGAGACATTGGCATAATGAACTGGAAAAGACACAAACGCTGCAGAGTAAGAAATGCATACTTCAGGAAAACATTATTTAAAGGCACAATATGTAAGATTCTTTTATTAAGGATTGCATCGGCTGTGGGGATGAAGATGACAACTCCCACAATTTCAAACTCAGTCACGGCGTCATCAAACTACGCCTTTGTCTCTTTGTTTATTCTGAATATGCACCCTCTAGCGGCGAAAATTACATATTGTGCCTTTAAGTATTTTAATTAATATTATTAGCTGCTTGCTATGTTTACAGTGAGGACTCATCCATATGCATGAACGTTATAAGATTCAAACTCAAAAGAAATAGCCAAGACTGAGAGATCACCATGACTTAAGAGACTTTCTTATATACAGTATTTATATCATTCATTCATTAATATTATATTATGCACAATTATGTTTTTAAATATATAGATTTGAAGTACACTACAAGTCCACATTGAGTCCAATTTAGCACACTTCTTTTACACAAGGGTCCTCTCTCATCCGAGTTCTTCTCCACCTTTCCCTATTCCTTTCTTTTATTGTGTATTTCTGTCAAGGAGAACATGATCTCTCTCTACGGCAGCCTGTGAGGCATATTGTTCTTGCTTATCATCGAATTCACTCCCACATCTGCACCAGCCGGAAAATAAACATTTGCCAAGCAAAACAAGTCATTTAGCATGGGTGTAATTGATACAACAGGATTGCAACTACATAACTACACTCCAATCAACACGAATCAAATGTGTTCAAGTATGTTTTTTGGACCTCGATCTTTTCCATTTCAAGCATTTTTTTCTTGATCTCTCGCACTGGTTCCTGTGGGCCCTGCACCGAGTGGGCTTGAAAAACTGGTGCAAAAGGGCTAACCTCTCCCCCTACAACCTAAACGACATATTAATCACAATGAAACAGCTACTTTTTTTACCATTATGAGCTGACAGAGGCAGTATCTATTTCCACACTCTCACTACTCGTCTCTCACCTCTTTGAAAAAAATCAATAAAATGAACCTAGAGAAGATATCACTTCATCAAACACATTAATCAAAAACAGTGTTATCAGTGTACTGTACGTGCAGCTTTATTATGTAGATCTGATTAATGTCTTTGATAAAGAAAGGAGGAATTATTATTCGAAAGAAACATTCTGTATAAGAAGTGTGAGAATTTTTACACACAAAACACCACAATGATAGGATATTGTGAACCATCCAGACCTGGGCATTGCTATGCTAATTTGAAAGTGTTTTTAATGTGTTGCTATGCCATAAGGTGTTGCCAAGATGTTCTTATGTGGTTGCTAGGGTGTTCTGAGTGGTACTTTCAAAGTGACTTTTTGGCCACATACATGGTTCTAGAAAAAAGCACATGGATTCCAATATTCTCAGATCGGTTTCAGGCCTCATACATGTGTGGAAATAAATCAGATATCAATCAGATATGTGCATTTGCACCTGCCATGTAAGCAGCCTGATCGAATATTCCTGTCAATTCAAGGTGTACATCATTGGAAAAGTTGCAGCGGTTTGTTTTTAGTCAGCGAGTTAATGTGATCTCCCAGCTCTGCCAAAATATTACTTTAATTTACAATAATAAATCTTAAAATGGGCAATAGTAACTTGCTTTTCATGCCATCAGTTGCATGCACACTCAAGCTCAGAGGATCTCCGGTTCTCGGCTCATTTTGAGTCAGACTTGTGAAATTCACTGAATTGCAGTTATTCCTTAAAAAAAGTAATTAATTGTGTTACTTCTTTACTTTTTATGGAAAGCAATACATTACATTACTTCTATGATACTTCTTGCCACCTAAGCTGGGTTTGCTTATTCATTTTTAATAACAAAAAGTTTTTTTGTTTTTTTGCCAATTATATAAAGGCCCTTTCACACCAAAAGAGAAATGAATAAGCCTCAGGCTGAAGGAACTCCCAATTTCTCTCAACATGGGGACAGGAGAGGTGTCAATGAATGAATGGGAAAAGAAAGTAACTTATTGTTCCTTATCTGAAAAAGTAACTCAGATATCCTCGTATAAATTTAAAAGTAATGTGTCACTTTACTAGTTACTTGAAAAAGTAATCTCACGTTACATGTAATGCATTACCCCAACACTGCTGAATTCCTAACTAGAGACTCACTCTGAACGAATTGTTTGAATCAATGAGCCATTGACTCAAGAACAGCAGCAATCCGCTCAGTCAAATTAATGAAAAAAAATCATTCGGTGTGATGGCGAAGCTACGGAGCCCCGCACATGACATGCAAGAAAAAATAAATAAATTGTGCGCACGATTTACTAATTCGTTCCCTGAATGTACTAAAACGTGCACATGATTTAGCAAATCGAGGGAACGAATTAGTAAATCGTGCGCACAATTTATAAATCGAGTGAACGAAATAGTAATTCGGGGACGCAATAGTAATCATGTGCACGTTTTAGTACATTGAGGGAACGAATTAGTAAATCGTGCGCACGATTTAGCCTACTATTTTTTCCTGCATACCATGTGCGGGGCTCCTTACGAACTAATTTAACAGGTTCTTTGAAAAGAATCAGCTCGTTCTTGAAACCAGAAAAGCTATCACGTCTCGGAGTGGGTGATGATTTCTCCAGTTCAAAATAAAGAGGGACGACATGTTTTTAAGAAATGTAGTGGAGTCAAAAGTATTTGAGTTATCGTTTAAATGCGCCAGTTAAATCAAGGGTACAGGGTATGAGCATTAGTGCTATCGATCCTTGCCTTAGCATAATTGCTTTGTCTGTGAGTGCTTCTGCAAACCATTTGTACAGCAAGAAATTGGATTTTAATTACACTTTGTGTACTTCTCTCTGCGTTCTTGTACAAAAGCACACCTGCAAATCTAGGGCAACACTCCCACATACAATTTACACTTTCTGTCTGATTTATCTGATATGCATGTGAATATGCAGTGTGCTGGTATTGTGTTACTCTTGTGAGTCAGTGCTGTAAAGCTGCACTACAAAGTGTTGCTCAATCATTAGTCATCTTCACACTACTAATATCTATATTATAAAGGAATGTTGACTCACCTGCGTTGGCCTGAGATAGAGCTTTAAAGTAAGAGGTCATTACAACTTATCAGTATCTGTTTGGAGATGTAAAAATATGTTGGTGTAGTTAGGTACACCACCCAAACAAGGCTCGGCTCAGACTTCAGATATGTTTGTTAGTCCCAAGTGGTTTTGGTTTGCTTGACAGATGGAGGATTAAGTGCTTATTGAGGGAATGACTCAGTTGGAATATGACTCTTTGAACTGATAAACTCTTGCTTTTGTGTGGGTCTGAGGTTATTTATACTATGTTTGTTCGCTACTAACGGCAATAACAGTTTCCTGGTTACTGTGGAGATCTTTCCTTTTGATGAACATTTTAATTACATTTTATTTTTTTAATAAATTACATATCCATAACTGTAATATTCGGAATAATTGTGCAATATTCAAAATATTTCGATTTCTTAATGATTAGTCATTGCATTATTGAGAGTCCTTCTGAAAGAAAAAAAATAATAAAATAAAGAGAAATAGGGTCTGCATTTGCTTTCGGTCTAGCAGGTATAATTAACATATTATACATTTCATTGTATATTCATTTATTTAAGTTATTTTATTTGTGATTCTATGGAAAAGGTAGCTTTTCTTTTCTTTATCAGACTATGCTGATTTTAAATACACTTATCAGTTTAGCACATTTCTCCCTCAGCTGTCATTACTGTGCATCAAATAAACAACTGAATAAATAAAAACGAAAGATGATAAATGAAATAAATAATAAAAACAATATTACTTTTTATATGGAAAGAATATATTAAGTTGTAAAACATTTATACAGCACTGTAGTATTTGTAACTTTTATATAAATTGTCACAATATGCTACTTAAGGAGCAAGCAGGAGGCACGATTACACGAAACAGGCTTTAATCCATGGAACACAGGGAATATCCATACAGGAGACAAATGCAACGTAACAAGTAGACCCGACAAACAAGAACTGAACAGACTAGGGCTTTTAAAGGCAGGTTATTTGGGGAAACACAGGTGTATGGAATGACTAAATTAACGGGGACATGGAACACATGGGGAAGAAGCTAGACACTTCTGGAATCAAATTAACACAATCAAATCGCCCTCGCACTGTAAGCAAGAACAGAAGGGGGGCATGGGTGGGAACTAAGGAGGAGGCTCAGGAGGAGGACGGATATCCGGGAGTAGGATGACAAACAGAGTCCAGGAGGTGACGATGGAGGGAGGAGCCAGGGAGGAGACAGGAAGGACTTTGAGCAGGAAGAGTCCAGCTGTACCCAGGCCACAGCCATAATGATGGCCCACAGTGGAGCCGACGGAGGGAAGAGCCATGGAGGAGGGATGGCTGCTGACTCCAGGGGGCCGATCCACACCGGTGAAGCAGGAACCCGAGGTGGAGACGGAGAGCCAACGAGCCAGGGGGATGATGAGGATCCAGGGGGCCAGGGCTCTGGCGACTGAGGCAGATGCAGAGATCCGGACATCCATGGTGGAGCCAGAGCAACTGAGGAGCCTGTGGGATGGGGCGATGAGGCACAGCCAGGGGAGAGGAGTCCAGAGGCGATGGCGGGTCTTGGCGCCTACCAAGGCGGAGCCAGAGGGACGAAAGAGCCCGGTTGTGCTGATGGATTGATGGGTGACGGTGGAGGCGAGGGAGCTAGGAGCCGAGGTGGAGCCGCTGGGTCTACGGGCCGAGGCGGAGTCCAGGCCTTGGACGCAGAGGTGAGGGATACTCCAACGATGCTGGAGGATGGCAGTCCAGTGCGGCTTGCACCACAATGATGGTGGGCGGAGGGCGAGCAGAGGGGCTGCCAGATGACAGTGGTGGAGGAGGCTGGAGCAGGTGGGAGTGCATTCATTTTTGAGGAGCAGGCACTGGAAGGCACTTTCTCGGAGCAGGCACTGGAAGGCTCCCCCTGCTCCAACAAGAGGAGGAGGAATTCCAGGCAGGTGTAGGGATCCATAGAAAATACTGATGAAAAACCAGAAAACAAAAAGTGGGAGACACGCAATAAACTGTTGTGGGTCGGGTCTTCTGTCACACTATGCTACTTAGGGAGCACGCAGGAGGCATAAGCACACAAAACAGGCTTTAATCCATGGAACACAGGGACTATCCATACAGGCGACACATCAACGTAACAAGTAGCCCCGACAAACAAGAATTGAACAGACTAGGGCTTTTAAAGGCAGGACAATTGGGGAAACACAGGTGTATGAAATGACTAAATTAACAGGGACATGGAAGACATGGGGAGGAAGCTAGATACACCTGGAATCAAATGAACACAATCAATGGGAGACAAGGGTCACAGGGAGCAAAACACACAGACAGGTCCATAGTACTTTTATAAATTCACTGTTTTATTGTACTATTTTTTTGTATTGTATTCAATTTAATTTAATTTAATTTAATGTTATGTTGTTATGTCATGTTTTAGCTTTAGTTTAGTTTAGTTTAGTTGTGTGGTAAATTGTAACCTAGACATGGTTTTGTGAGATGAACCTTTTTTCACACAGCAGCGCCTCATATGTGGGGTTAAAAGACCTGCAGTTCTCCAGCGAAACATCTGATGACACACTGGGCGTTTCTCTAATGACTGTGTCAAGGTTGTCCCCATGACCTGAAGGGGGCTGGCCTGCCTCAAATTCACTGTAATTATCCAAACAAAGGCCAGGCCTAATTGCCTGTAAAACAATCCAGCTGCCATTGAGCAGCAGCAGATCTTTTCTCTGGGCAGGGGTGATCTATCTTTGCGGTGTCGCTGGGACAGAAGGAGGGCTCTGACAGGTTAAGCCCTGATATATAGTCATGTATTGTGTTGTGCTTTGCAGACGGGAACACAAAAGGAAAGTTAACCTGGATGACTCCATTGTAACTGTTCTCTCAGCTCCATGGAGGATTTGGTGATAAAAACGCACTCTTACACAACGTGCCAGACATGAAATTGGATGCCAACACTGAGTCCGTTACTGATGTCTGTTGATGACACAAAGAAATTGTGTAACTTTACAGAAAATTTGATGGGGGGTTGGTGCGGGAATGAAACTGCTTGCACCAGAAGAGGACTTTAAGAGACTTTTCTCTTGAATGTCTTTCATGAGGTACAAGAAAACAGCCATTATTTTTGTAAAATTTGCCAACATTCTGTCAAAAATTGACCCTATTTACTTGCTTAATAAATCCCTTTGTTATTATTATGCTTACATGTGTGTATATATATATATATATATATATATATATATATATATATATATATAGTATATATATATTAATACATATATAATATAATAATATATACTTACATACAAATTTACTTGAGTTTAAGGGCTTTTACCAACTTTGCATGTCTGAAATGTTTCTTTAGCCAGAAAAGTTGTTGGAACACACGTGTTTGTGTGTGTGTGTATGTGTGTGTGTGTGTGTGTGTGTGTGTGTGTATGTGTGTGTGTGTGTGTGTGTGTGTGTGTCTTCCCATTTCTTTTCAAATATCACCCAAAAGCCTCTTTGTCAGTGTGCTTTGCCAGAGGTGGCAGAGATGCAGGATCTAAATCTTGACCTAAACAAACAGCCCGAGGCAGGTGTGAGCGACTGATATTGATGGAGTGAGAGATGCTTGACCTTCCAGCGTTCCTGCTCTTTTGATTGACAGAGAGAACCAGACATGGGGCAAGTGTTTTAAGTAAATCCACCACAGATGATTTAACAAGTCCTTGTGAAAACTAATGTCAAATTAGTACATTTAAGTATCTGTATGTACATTTTAAATCATTGTTTTAAAAATATATTGCCATGCTTTAAAGAAGTATTTTGATGTGTTGACAAACATAATGAAGCACATGTGAAGCACCTGATTATAATTTTAACTGTACAATTTATTTGATATTCTGTTAAAAGTTTATAGAACTTTAACTTCATCATTACAAATGTGTAATTACAAATATATTTAAATATATTACAAAAAATGACATTACAGTTAAATTATCATAAATGTTTGTCAGTACATTCAGCAGTACACTTTAATTGAAAAACAACAAAATCACTTATGAAATTACATATAAGGATCTACTCAACTCCACGCAAGTGGTCAAAAATTATTCATTATAAATTTTAACTATTATACATTTTCATTTATTTGCAAATGACATGCATTTAAGCATTCAAGAACATTCATATTTAAGCATATATTTTGATGTTTATTATTTTCATAATAAGTAATTGTCACTGGGAGGAGCGTGGAACGAGGAGAACATAAACAGTCTTTAATGCTCGGAAAGACAGGGGAATCACACAACATCCAACGAGTAGAACTGACAAGGGGGACTGAACAAACAGGAACTTAAATACCAGGGATAATCGCTAAACATAGGTGCAAGGAATCATAATCAAACTAAACGAGAAAAGGAACATGACCAAATAAGGAAACACAAACAGGGACAAAACATGAAGATCTTTTAGAATTATGCTCAAGTGTAGATTTTCACAAGGGAATGCTGATTATGGACAAATTGCTGCAGGGTACTATATTATAGTCATTACTAGATAATTTTGTCATTGATATTAATGTAACAGGAAACGTAAACATCTGAGTGCTATTTTAAGCAGTTCCAGCCAAAACATATTCCAGACACCACAGTCTTTTTTCTTTTTTTTTCTTTTTTTTTTGTTAGTTACACCTGAACACCTAAGGACACATTTTGACACCAGATCGTAATTCTAACCAGCAACAGATATGATGATGTCACAAGCAGTGTTTTGATATTATAATTTTCTTATTCATCTGAGAAAAAAAAAAGATGTCATTCAGACGTAAATAAAATTCACCACAATTAAATGCCGTTAAGTTTACCTGGACGGCTCATTAAATTTCAAACTCAAACATACAATAAATTTTGGTGATTTTCTCATATAAACATGCAATAAATTTTGGTGATTTTCTCATATTATCATTGTTACCACTGAATGACATGAGGGTGAGTAAATGATGACAGCATGTTCATTTGTGTGATCATACAGCAGTATATATTTCAGGAATACTGTAAGAGGTCATATTAAACAATGTAGATAAGATAAGTTTGACAAACATGTTGAGTGTGTGTATCAGGATGAGGGAGATGGGTTTATGGCGTTGGGCTCTAGTGGACTACTGGACGTCTCTGCACTGATGTTTCTGTTACTCTGAGAGAGAGAAACTGTTTCAGATTGTACAACAAAACTTTCAAAATTAAAATGTTGAACCATTGGCATTATTATTAACTTTTATTAATTATTATTAATAATTAATAATATTCATGTCAGCATGATAACTGTGTTACACTGTGTTGTATTTCCATAAATACAGGTGCAAACACACACAGCTATTAAACACCCACAAAAAATTAAATGAATAAAACTACACCAATAAAAAATTAGAACAACTAAAATACAACTTCACTGTTAATTCTTGGAATACAACATATGTGTCACAGCCACAACACCTAACATATGAGTCATATCCCTTTCACTTTCAAGAATAGAGAATTTTAACAGAAAAAAATCACTGAGAGTAACAGATATTTGAATATTCCTATTTAAAGACTTTACTTTGTTAGAGGCAAATAACGCAAAACATGTGTAATGCTGTGTCCGTCTAGGGCAGCGGTTCTTAACCTTTTTTCCCACTGGGCCGCACTATGGTCCAAGTGCAGGTCTCACAGTCCGCATGCATATCATTTACATATTATGTCACCAATACAAACCAACCAGATTTATAATAGCCTATTATAGCCTAAATATTTGATATATAATCGATTACATTCATTGAAATAAATAAATAATTATACTCACCATTAATAAAACACCTGTTGCAGATCATGACTCGTCATCTTCTCAAACGCGCCTTTAGAAAGAAGTGCATCTTATGGATTATGATTATAATATAAGAGTTTTTGTTTTTGATTTGTTTTATTTTGTTAAGTAGTAATTTAAAGCTTTCTATATATATATTTATCATGTCTGTGAGGTATGTATTCACAGAGTTTCGGTTCATTTTTGTAAGTGCTCCTAAGACCAGACGGCAGAAAGCGCTTAGTGTTTGTTTTGAGTGCACACAATTAAAAGTAGACCCTTTAGACAAGTCAAATCAAGTCAACGATGAGTCGTTGAAAATTAAGTGTCCCCAACTAAGCAAGCCAGAGGCGACAGCGGCAAGGAACCAAAACTCCATCAGTGAGAGAATGGAGAAAAAAACCTTGGGAGAAACCAGGGCTCAGTTGGGGGGCCAGTTCTCCTCTGACCAGGACGAAACCAGCAGTTCAATTCCAGGCTGCAGTTACATTGTGCAGAGGACTCAACTGGTTCCTGTGGTCTTGTCTCGGTGGGTGGTCTTCTGAGACAAGGTCTTTACAGGGGATCTGTCCTCTGGGGCTCTAGTCCTGGTCTCCGCTGTCTTTCAGGGCTGTAGAGGTCCTTTCTAGATGCTAATCCACCATCTGGGCTGGATACATACTGGATCCGGGTGACTGCAGTGACCCTCTGACTTGGATACAGACTGGATCTGGTTGCTACAGTGACCTCGGAATAAGAGAGAAACACACTAATATGAGCGTAGATGCCATTCTTCTAACGATGTAGCAAGTACATCTGATGTTAAGGGAAGTTTTCCCGGTTCCGGTTTACCTAATTAATGCAGCCTAAAAATCCTTTAATGGATTTGGACATACAGTTACGAATGATGTATTACTGTATAACTTTATGAGTAAAAATGATGGCGTATCCACTGAAAAAAATGCAAGGGATTGCACTGGTGCCTCTATGTCCTGAAAAGTGCGCTTTAGCTTGCACTCTCCGCACAAACTATTGGATATAGCGCACATTTATCTAGGTTTAACGTTAAAACATTGTTATATAACTGTTATACAAGTCGTGATGATTTGAGAAGGCTTAATTGATCAAACATAGGCTATTATCAGTTCACTGTCTGCCGCTGAGCTTGGTTATTACCAAAAAATGCTCCAAACGTTTTTCTAAATTAACTATATATATATAAAAAGCCATACAAAACTTAACTATTTTAATATAGTTATAATTTAGAAAAACGTTTGGAGCATATATATATAGATATATAACATGTTTTGGGAGAAGTAGCTAAAAAAGAAGTACAAAACATCTTAAACTTAACTATTTTAATATAGCTGAAACAGTAGTATAAACTGTTTTGGGAGAAGTGGGGAAAAAAGACGGGCTAAACATCTTCAAGTGAGTGGTGGGGCAAACCAAAAGTTGATGCCGAAAGTCCAGCACTCTCCTACCTTCACTGCTGCGACTCTTGTTTGTATGTGTTCCTTCACTGGCATTTTCCACATTTCATTTTTCTCCCTTAATTACAAATGTGTCCATTCTGAAGCTTAATTTTACTGAACTAATGGCTGCTGATGACTATTTGAATAGAATTCTGCCCAAGTGTTCTTTAAATCCGTAACATTAATTACGTGAGTACAGGTCTGCTCATAGGCTATCTCCGAAAATAATATATGAAAAACAAAATTATTTGACATAACAGAACATTATATCTTATATTTATTTAGTACATTTTTAATTAATGTGTAAACTAAAATGAACTGTAAAACTGAAAGTTTTTTTAAATTGTGTTCATCATGGTGGGCCGCATTTGATTTCGTGATTAGATGCGGGTTGAGAACCACTGGTCTAGGGTATGTTTACATAGAAAAACTATTGTCAAGCAACACAGTGGAATGCAAAAATATGTGTTATGTGTGAGGTAATTCTCTGCTGGCAAAATGGGATTTTCATAAAAGTTGGCTGTCCATGCAGCAGAAATGCATTTTCAATTAATCTATTAATTAATTAATTAATTAATTAATTAATTAATTCATTCATTCATTCGATAATCAGTGCTACTTGACTTTAGAAAACAGAGAAAAAGGGCTTTGGCAAACATGTAGGGGCGGGGCCGAGAGCTGTGGGGGCGGAGCAAATGTTAATAAGCCCCACAGAGGAGCCAAGGGAGACTTGTGGCTCGTTTTGTTTACTTTTATGCGGCAGTCAGCCGTGAGGTGGCTTACTTTCATTTTCTATTTTTTTTATTTTGTCATTAAACATCACGTTCAATGTTTGGCGGTTCCCACCTCCTTCGTCCCAAACTTACAGTGTTCCAAGGTCCATAGTCAACAGTATAGTACCAAGCAGCTTTCTGTTGGTCAACGTGGGAAATTCACACAATCAACTTGAACCCATTGTGAAATCTTCAAAGGGAAATCTTTCACCTGACGTGAAACTCCCAATCATGTGGATTCCGATTGAAATTCAAGGATTTTGCCTTTGAAAATTCACCAAGCAACAGTAAATCTGACCAGAAACACTGTTGTCTCCCTTTCAATACTGTTTGGCGAAGCTATGAATAAAATATGATTACGTTTACCTTCTCTCACACCTGTAACATACAACCACTCTCAGTAATGACTTTTTATAACACATAGAGGTATGAGTGTGTGGGGGTCAAGGCTAGTCTACTGCTGCTTAAAAATAACAAACACAGCGTCATCTCTGCCATTGGAGAGTTGTTAAAAATAATACACCTACCACTCTCTCTTTTCAATCATCTCATCCCCCTCTCTCTTGTTCTTGTAGCACACAGTGAGAATCACACTGGCCTTGTAGCAGCCATATGGACTCGGGCTGGTCTGGGGCCTGCTGGAATACTGGGGTGGTTAATTAGAGCGACTGAGTGCTGATCTCAATCCCTCCGCGCCTGGACACACTTAGGGGCCTTTCGAGCAGCTCAGGGATTTGGGGTGGTTGGGGATTATTAGAGATAACAGTGAAAAGAGGAGGTGAGTATTGTGCATTTGAAAAGAGGCCTGGTGAAAGCGAGGATAGGGCAAAGAGGGGGCTGACAGCGGTAAAGGTCAACATCTCCTATTTTTTTAGCCTGTTATGCCTTTTTGAAATCACCGCGCTTTGCATAAATAACATATTCTGTTGCTGGAGATTGGGCTTTAGAGATCAGTGCTTTGCTTGACAAGTGAATGTGTGTGAATGTGTGTGAATGACAAGCTTCTTTGACCAGCTCTTTTCAGTCATCTAAGCACATTTAAAGCTGCATATTTTGCATGTCTTCGAATCAAATGGTTATTAGGCTTTATAACACTAATATAATAATGATGAGTTTTATAACAATAAATATCAGTTAATTAAGTTAATAAAAGCTAAATAAAAGTAAACAAATAACTACATAAATTGTTGATTTTTATACAAAAAAAAAATGTAAAACTAAAAATACAATTTAAATATTCACTTTAAACATATATCAAAAATAAATATCAAAAAAGTCTTCATGTTCTTTGTGCATAATATGTAAGTGCTAAGCAGCAATTACCAATTGCATTATTTGGATGACTGTACATTATCCCACTTGTTACATGGTTTCTTACCAAATAAATAAATGAATGAATGAGTGTTTTGAATTAATATTTAATCAATTAATATTAGATTTAATATTGTGAATTCATTCTTGTTTTTTTTTTTTTTCATTTTAGTTAGTTTTAATAATTTTGTTGTATGTTTTTGTCATTTTTATTATTTCGTTTATATGTCTATGTAGCTTTTATAACTTTTTATTTCAGTTTTAGTTATTTTACAACTGTTCATAAACTGAAAATGATCAATGTTGCCTTGGCAACAAGCTGAAAACAAACAAACACAAACAAACAAACCTTTAAATTGTGTTAATTAATTAATTAATTAATTTTTATTTCAATTACCAAAAATATTTGTTATGGCTTAAGTTTTAGTTAAAAACTTAGTTTTAGTTAATTATAATAACTCCAATAATGTCAGACTCTGTTCCATGTGTTGTGTTTTCCTCCCCCACGTGCTCCAGTTTGATTATTATGCCCATATTTGGTTTTATGCTGCTCTGCCCCTCGTTTCCCATCCGCTGTTAAAGGTGCTGTATGTAAGATTTTGACTCTGCTAAAGCATAAAAATGCCAAAATATATTTGCAGATATTTAAGAAACATGCTGAGTTAACATACTTGTTTATCTGAAAATCAATCCTGCAGTCTTTGAAAATGTGCGTTCTGGGCTGGAATGTCGGTCTTTGTTTTGGTTTGTGAAACCCGCCCACTGCCAGTTTACCCAATTGTATTTTGGCACCTCGGGTTGCCAGTTGGTGGAAAACACAGCGTATTTCATTTTATTCATCGTCAAGTACGCTCGTTCCTGTTTGTGTCGTCAATCTGGCAACGTCAAGTCTGAGGAGGAGGGGCCGGGTGAAACAACCCTCTCCAATATTTTGAATTTGGACTGCAATACCTAGTTCAACCACTCGGTGTCAATTTCGTGTTTCCCGTGTTCCTGTGTTCCCAGCTTTGAGTTCATTAAAGTTTTTGTAATTTACTTTACTCCTCGTCTCCTCGCTCCTTCGTTCCTGTGCTCCCCGTGTGAATCATGACAAATAACAGCCAGTTATACAGTTTAATGCTCTTTATAGACAAATAATGAGCAGAATGCAGTAATCAAGCATTTAAAATAACAATAAAAAAAAATAATAATAATAATTGTACATTTCTTGACAGTGTTTGCGAGGTTCACCCAAAAAGAGTTTTGTTTGTAGACTGTGTTGGATTGTGGCGTTGAAGTCTGGCCTCGTAGACATGACCTAAAGGGCTTCTCTGGCCAATAGGCTAAACCTACATCACTATCAGATCTATGAACTCTCAAACCCTCTATATAAATGTATATGGATGTCTGACTGCTGCCTCCCAAGTCACTTATTCTGTTGAAATATATATTAGCTCCTAAAGCAGTGTATGTGTTTTATACCATGTTCACTATTACAGAACCACTTGTTCAAGTAGCCTATTCTGTCAGCTCAAATCCTGAAGTGGACAGTCAACCAAAGAAGATGCTGAAAAACCACAACACCGTATTCACAGTGCAGCTCCTGCAGTGCCTAAATATTGATAACAGACATGAATTGATAACAATAAACTAATAAAACCGCAGTTTCAATAAAGCGAGAGACGTTAACTCTGATTTTCAACAATCCAGTCACGACTGTATCCAAAGCAACTGCGAGCTGTATAACAGAGTTATATGATTACGCATGTGTCTGGAGAAATTCTGTGTGCTTTAATAGAGTTACGCGGAGGTCTTAAGCTGCACGCCGCTAAGAGAGGCTTATGTTTCCAGGCGCAAAGCAGTAATCCTATAACGCTGTTCAACTATATTGCTTAAGGCACTGCAACACAGTCAGTTGGTAACTGTGTTAAACTATCTGCAGTTCCCTAACCACTCGTGCTGATCTCGCTGTGATAAGATAAAGCATTATTCACCCGGAGTGCTATAGAAATCATTAATGCAGTGGAGAGATGCTGGTAGATTCAAAGTACTATGGTGCAGTAATGGAATCTGATAGTAATACACATGGGTTTCTTCACCTACGTGCACTAAACAGTTACAGTCCAGGGGTTGATTTTTATAAAAAATAGCATAGGTCAACTTTTTTTGTTTACTTTTTGTTACAGGGTCACATAATAGTGTATTAGAAACTTTTTACCATTTACCATTGTCATTTATTTTCTAAAATTCCTATTATATGTAAATTTTATTATTTTACAGTTATCCTACACCCATACTTTCAGTCTTAAAGTATGACAATACATACAATTATTTATTAAAGTAAATGTAATAATTTAATTTATTTTAATTCCAAACAAAGAGTGAAATATTATTAACATTATTATCAAAAATGTATTTTTTTACTTTCAAAATTATGACTATTACTCAGTTGGTGTCATTTTTACATGCACTTTTACCATTTATTTAATTTAATTTAACCTAATTTCATTTTATTATTATAACTTATTCTATATGAAGAATATTCTAATTATTATTATTATTATTATTATTATTATTATTTATTTATATATTTATTTTTACAAAAGATGGCAGTCATTTAGTTGTGGTGTCTTTATTTATTTATTTATTTATTTATTTATTTTTACTATGTTCAATTAACCATTTATTTTTGTTTAATTGAATTAAAGTGACACAAACCACGATGTATGTATGTCTTCTCTGATTGGCCAACTGATCCAGTGAATTGTGATTGGCCGAACACCACAAGCACTCATCGGAAATGTAACACCCCTTTCCCTAATCTCGAACTTCATATTTCAAAATTAATGTAAAGACAGTTAATAATGTCCTTAGTTTTACCATCAGTTTGCAGAGTGGCGTGACAGACACAGAGATGAAGCTCCTATGTGTTTGCAGTACACAAGCCACGGACGGTTAAGGGGCGGTCACACTGCACTTTTCATTCCATTGACTTCGTTCCATCGAATTGATGCATCATCTTAGTAATTACATTTCGTTTCGCATCGAAAGTTGAACTCTGAACTGCAAATCATCCCTGTTAGTTAGAAATAACATATTTATAACTTAACACTACTAGAAACACATAAGGCAGTCGAATGCATCAACACACTGTAAACGATGTAGCTGTGAGTGTGTGAACAGTGAACAATCTGGTGACTTAGTGAGGGGTGTGAATAGTAACTGAATTCAAGTTTTCTTAGAGAAAGAATAAAGTGTGTTGATGAACATGTCTGGTGTTTGACATGTGTCTGTCTGGAGCGCTGTCTTTATGTTTTCAAATATCCATAACTATCATGTCAGTCTGTGAAAAGCTGCTCTGCTGTCTTGACATTCACAAAACCTGTTAGATGTTTTTAGCCACTGGTTTTTATCTGCAGGCCATAGTTTATGCTTCTAAATCAGTGCTTGTCACTTGGCAGGTCTGTTCTTCCTGACAGGAAGGGGAAATGATGCTAAATCATAAAAACGATCAAATGAATGATAGTTAGGAGAGCAAAATGAGCAGGAAATCACTTTATGTGTCTTTTGTTGTTGACGTCAAAGGCCATCCAGTCAAACTTAAATCCACCTGTCACTTAGGAAAAGGCAGATGAATCAAAGACAAATGACAAAAACAATGTCCAAGATAGATAGATAAATAAATAAATAAAGATGGAGGGTTGAAAAATTTGCCAAGTTCTTAGAAACAAACTTATTCATGTCGGTTTGAATTGATTTAGAAAAACGTTTATACAATTTTCAATTAAAGTTTTCATTTATTGGGCCATATTTTAACGATCAAAGCGCATAGTCTAAAGTGCTTTTGGTCTAAACTTTTGCTATTGTAACAACGGAAAAAAACGGTCGGCGCACCCGGGCGCATGGTCTAAACGGGTTGTCCCTATTATCTTAATGAGTAATGGGTGTTTTTTTTGGGCGTTACATGCAATAAACCAATCAGAGTCCCATCTACCATCCCGCTCGTGCCATGTCGGGTTCGCTATTTACATGGCGGAATGTAATTTTTCTTTTTTAAAAGTGTTTGTGTGCTGCTGCGTGTCCCTGTGTGTGTAATAAGCAAAGTGTACGTGCGTTGTGCACCTGCCTATAATATTTCAAAACCAGTTGAGCACCACTGATGACCAAAACTTCACTGGACTGCTCAACTGTCATGTCATTTTGTGAAGAGAGCAATTTACAATTTGGCTGAACATTCATGGTACTTGAAAAAAAGGAAAAAAAAAAAAGAGGGACAATCATCTCTCTGTCTCTCAGTGTAGGGTCCAAGTGAGCTGTAGGTGGTGATGGCAAACCATGGAGTATCCATTTCCACACACCATATGGAAACTCTGTGGTTTGTTCAGAGGAGATGGGATCTAATATTGACCTGGACCATATGTGTTTTGGTGAATTACAAACACAACAGGGCTGAGCGACAGCCTAACACACAACATATGGGCATCTATTCAGTGTTAGGGGCTTTTACAAACAAGACCCCCCCCCCCCACACACACACACACACACTCACATGTGTATACACCATCCAAGATCTCGAGGGACTGCTCTTTTGAATTACTTTATTGACACCCTAGTTAGCTTCATTAGCGGGAGCTAGTGTTAGCTCACAGTGTAAGAGCATCGCTGGAGTTTTCTCCCCTAAAAACCAGTTATCATTTGTGACTGCACAGTAACTTCAGCTTTGCATCACTGATTATATCTGTGTCTGGAGCTGGATTTCCTCTTTCTCATAATGGAGTACTACATTTTGTTAATTAATTGGTTTGAGATTAAATTAAAGTCAGGTTATTGCTGTAAATAACAAACATGGTGTCTGACGACTACATCAATATTTTGTTCTCTACTATTTTGCTTTATTTCCAGATGTTTAATTCAATTGCAAATTCCTCTTCAAAAATGTCACTTTAAATTCTCTTGACAAACTAAAAGTTAAAGACTGAAATGTGACCCTGGAACACAAAACCAGTGTTAAGTCGCTGGGGTATGTTTGTAGCAATAGCCAAAATTACACTGTATGGGTCCAAATTATTGATTTTTCTTTTATGCCAAAAATCATTAGGATATTAAGTAAAGATCATGTTCCATGAAGATTTTTGTAAATTTCCTACTGTAAATATATTAAAACGTAATTTTTGCTTAGTAATATGCATCTCTAAGAACTTAATTTAGACAACTTAAAAGGCGATTGTCTCAGTATTTTGAATTTTTTTGCACCTTCAGATTCCAGATTTTCAAATAGTTGTATTTTGGCCGAATACTGTCCTCCTAACAAACCATACATCAGTGGAAAGCTTATTTATTCAGCTTTCTGGTGATGTATAAATCTCAATTTTGATAAATTTACCCTTATGACTGGTTTTGTGGTCCGGGGTCACAAATATTTATACATAAATCGAATGACAGAAATAAAATGCATTGTATTATATCTCTCTTGTTTCTCAAAAGAACAAAATATAAAAAACCACAACATACTAACAACAAAAAACTAATCAGCAGTACCAACAACCAAATAAGTCTGCAATGCTGTTTGTGCAATAAGTTAAACCGGAACCGGGAACACTTCCCATAACACCCGATGTACTTGCTACATCATTAGAAGAATGGCATCTACGCTAATATTAGTCTGTTTCTCTCTTATTCCGAGGTCACCGTAGCCACCAGATCCAGTCTGTATCCAAGTCAGAGGGTCACTGCAGTCACCCGGATCCAGTATGTATCCAGCCCAGATGGTGGATCAGCACCTAGAAAGGACCTCTACAGCCCTGAAAGACAGCGGAGACCAGGACAACTAGAGCCCCAGAGACAGATCCCCTGTAAAGACCTTGTCTCAGACGACCACCGGGACAAGACCACATGGATCATATGATTCTTCTGCACAATCTGACTTTGCTGCAGCCTGGAATTGAACTGCTGGTTTCATCTGGTCAGAGGAGAACTGGCCCCCCAACTGAGCCTGGTTTCTCTCAAGGTTTTTTCTCCATTCTGTCACCGATGAAGTTTTGGTTCCTTGCCGCTGTCGCCTCTGGCTTGCTTAGTTGGGGACACTTCATTTACAGCGATATCATTGACTTGATTGCAAATTATTGCACAGATACCATTTAAACTGAACTGAGCTGCGTGGTGACATCACTGAATTCAATGATAAACTGCCTTTAACTGTCATTTTGCATTATTGACACACTGTTTTCCTAATTAATGTTGTTCAGTTGCTTTGACACAATCTTAATTCACAAAAACTCCAAATAAAAAAAAGTAAAAATACTTGTGAATGTTCATTACAACTGTGGTTTCAGGAAACAGTGAATGTTGAACTTCATTGGTAATGACTGAACTTGTGAACATAGTCACAAGAAGAAATGCCTAGAGAATTGTTGTTGAAAGGGTAAATAAATAAATAAATAAATAAATAAAAACTTTACGTTTTGAAAAACTATTTTTACCAACTACTATACTATTTAACAAAAGTCTAAATTTGATGACTCTGAAATGTCATGTTGTGTAACTATCAAGTAAAAGTCATTAACATATATTAAGTATTGTATACAATATTTACTTCAAGTATATATTCTTCAAAGTATCGTGTACACATCTATATAAATAAATAAATATTTTAGTTTTGAAAAAGTATTTTTACCAACTAATATACTATTTAACAAAAGTCTAAATTTAATGTCTATACAATGTCATTTGGTGTAACCATCAAGAGGCATTAACATATATTTTTTAAGTATTGTATACAATATTTACTTAAAATATATATTCTTCAGGTATTATGTACTCATATTTAATCAATCAATCAATCAATCAATCATAAAATTTCTCATAATAAAAATGATTTACCTTTTTTTTTGTTTTAAATAACACTAATTATTAATTAACTGTTTTCATTAGATTTTTTTTTTTTTTTTTTTTTTTTTTTTTTTTTTTTTGGTGGTTGAACCACATGACGTTTTAAAACTAGAACTGGCCTCAAAAAAATGTGGTCTTCACGGGTTTTCTATATAATTTCCGTTCATTTTCCCCTGCATGTTTCTGCATGTTGGTTGCACCACATGACTTAATCCCCCAAAATGTTTAAATTTCTTGTAACAAGTGTTTATCCATTCATATTATCTAAATACATATTTGACATCCAGTGACAAAGGTTGGATTGCAAAAAGATGCACACCAAGTATCAGAAGGACTGGAAAGTTTAATGCAGATGGTTCAGACTCAGCTGCAGGCTCATATTCAGATGAAGTCCACACATCTTAAATTGTGTTTAATCAGGAATATTTTGGAACAGTGAACTTACTGTAGTTATTGATCAGGAGCTGGATGATTTTCTCATGTCCATGCAGAGAAGCCAGGTTGAACATTGTAAGTGCATTCAGTCAAATTAAGTCCTGAAATGTCAGTTTGTATGCATTCTACACACAAGCAAATATCTAAATATCATTAGTGTGGGAGGACAGTAATATGACAGCAATTCTTGTTCTGCTGTTGTGTCTGTCACTCGATTGCGATAGGCTATTAAAAACAGCTGGACGTCATTTCACACACCACTGTGTGCAGGCGACATTTTGCATTTATGCAGTTAACCAGACACTGACACCCGCTGAGACAATCGCTACAGTACACCCTGCACATTAACACGGGACCAACCCTCTCTAGGATCCCGTCAGTCACCCACCGCTGATTCAAACAGCACCCACCAAACAGCTGCAGCCTGACAGGTGCTTCTTACAAAAGACGGTGGCTAACATAGAAGGATAGTGTGCTAGTGAAGCCGACGTGAGAGGATGATGGATGTATGAAATGTGACTGCAGTTTAGTGCTGATCTGAGCTTAGGCGGTGTTTAGTGTGGATGGCAGCACATTAACACTCCACAGGGGAGTTTATCATCTGCAAACGGATGTTTCATGTTGAGTCCATCTATCCCTGATATCTCTTTGGTGTTCGCTTGTTATACAGTTACCATTTCCTCGCTCAAAACACTAATGGGCCATGTGATTACAGAAAAAAAAGAGGGTAGAATGACCATATTTGAGAATTTTGAACATTAGCCGAACACAAAAACGGATAATGTCCATTTATGTCCATAACAGCATTAAAACTGAAATACAGGTACAAACTAATAATGTAAAATGTTAAAACTAAAGCATTCTGCTAAACGATAATTAACCGTGAACAAGCGCATACAAACTACATGTATATTTTCTGGAGGAAAAACAAGTATTATAAATATAGGATTTTCGTGTTAAAATGACTTTCACAAATTTAATTTGTTGAGGTAACCCAAATATCTAAGTTGTCATATATAATATCTAAGGCCTCTATAGTCACAGAAACAATTTACATTTTACATTTTGAATTTTTCTTTGGCTAAAAAATGAGATGACACTTGGTGACTTTTGTTGCATTAGCTAAGTGAACACACACACACACACACAGAGAGAGAGAGAGAATCATGGACATGATTCAGATATGTTAAAAGGTCAAAAAATAATAATAATAATTCTTAGTACCTTCGCAGTCAAAAATAACCAACATAGTAAATGAATGGGAAATCCAAAAAAAAAAAAAAAAAAAAAAAACTATGTAATGGGAAATATAGCAAATAAAAAAAATGGTAGAAATATTGTATAGTATAATAAAATCTCCCCAAAAATATGTTCTTTATCTAAGTGACATCGCCACCTACTAGCCTGTTATGAATAATACAGAGTTTTGCGGATCCATGGGAATGGGGACCACCTATATGCAAAACTTTTCAAAAATGGAGAAGAAAAGATTTGTTATCGTCTAAATGTACCCTCAATCAATTTGAAAAAATACAGATTCTCAACATGATGACTGGGCATTGTGTATTTGTGGAAGATTTGTTCAGAATACATGTAATGCACATGTATTATCAAACATGTGAATCAGACCGCAAAGTTTTAATATTTTGAATCTGAAATTGAATTGGATTTATTTGGATTCTCGAAATGTAATGCATGTAAACATACCTGCTGTTAAACATGCTAGCGTTAAACTCTACTGGAATCAACTGTGGATCGAGTCTGCAGTTAACTTCTTGTGAAAAGCAATAGTTGCATATAATGTGCCAAGTTGTTGCCTGTGGAGATTGATATAAATCAGCCACTTATGAGATCTATGTAAGCAGCAGACAGTGTTTACATTCTGGAACAGAACTTATGTGGAGAAACTGAGTAGTCCTTAAAGTACTCTACCCTAATTGCATAACAGAGTGCAAACATGCTAGAAGTCCAGGTAAAGGTGTCACTATTTCATTTTATTTTATATATATATATATATATATATATTTTTTTTTATTTATTTGTAGGTTATCAAGTCTAGAATCAGTCCAGAATCACTGTTGGTTATGTTTGTAGTGTGTAGCACAGTGTAGCCGTGTTGCTAACAGCACAGTACTATCATAGTGTAGTTCTGCTGCCCTTAAAGGTTAAAGTAGACTTCCCTCTGCTCTACTCCTCATTATTAGACTAGTCCTAGCACTGACATTTTTGGAAAGGTCACAGCCACTTTCATGTGCTCTGTTTCACGCCAGCTTCAGAATAAGTAAAGGCCCTGGAGAGACTGTCCAGGGTGCCAAAGGACCCAGTGGAGATCAAGGTAAGACAGTGAGTTTGGTTTTAACGAGACTGCCCCTTGTGAAAAAGCGCACGTCATTGTATTGAATGTGCACTTGTAGTGTATCTCGAATCTTGAAAGTACATTTTTAAAAACTGTTCTTGTGGATAACATTAATGAAATAAAATAAGGCCACTTAAGTGTACTTACTGTAATGTACACTTTCATGACTATGTTTCTTAACACACTTAAGTAGACTTTTAAAAAGTGCAGTTTGTAATAATGTCACATTACGTTTTCCTTTTAAGTAACATTTTTATAATCTTTTGTCATGTTTTAAAGTAGTACATTTTGTATTTTGATGTGTTGACTAACATACTAAAGTACTTGATTGTAATTTTAACTGTAGTATGTTATTACTTTTACATTTAATCTATTTTGAATGTACTACATTGCAACGTCGTGATTACAAATGTGTAATTACATATATATTTAAACACGTGACATACAAGGTTTCATATTTCCAGTTACATTTTGAGGTGTATGTGCGTCTCAGTTAGTGAACTCTATGTAGTTAGCTAATTCTGATCAATACTTTTTTTCCTCAAGGTATCACACATTTACCAAGTATGCATACTTAATCCTTTATAACATACCAGAAACAGCATTGCCATTTAAAACATATCAACTGTGCAGACAGTAATAGCAATGAACTTCCCAAAATGAAAAAAAAATAAAATAAAAAAATCATATTCAGCTTATGAAACACCATACTTTCTTTATTACTCTAAATGGTTATGGCATTAAAACCCCATTACTTCCAAGGCTCGTAACTTAATCTCATAGTATCTCCATTTTGAATGTTTAATAAAACCTATTTGTTCAATGCTAGGCAAGGAAAAGGGATTTGGTCCCCATAGCGTGCCAGTTCTTAACCGTCCCACAATCCTCTGATAGCTGGACAGCCAATGAGTGTGTAGCGTGACTGCGTTCAGAATCTAAAGCACATTTCTTTTAAACCCTGCTTCATTTCTCAGGTGTATTGAAATCAAACTCACCCCCTTCAGAAAGAAAGAAGGGTGTCATCAAGAGAGTCGGCTCCCATTTGTCAGCAAAAGCCAGGGAAGATTACAGAAACAGTATAAGCATAGCACAAGATGGGTCAAGAACTTAATTTCACACCGACAGCACGTGCAGTTTGGCTTTGGATATATTTTCTTCATATGAAGAGCATAAATCTAAGTCTACAAAACCTATTCAGCTGCCTACAGCATTTTAAAGCATCACGCGTGCACTTCCAACCTCTAAAATGTAGATATGATATCATGTTTGGGCAAAATTTAATGAGTATATTACATGCATTCTTCATAGATAAAATAATATCAGAATCTACTGTGATAATTTATGTTTATCAGAATGTACATTTTTTTTTAATATGTGAAGCTGGATAAAATTAGGTGTACACTTACATGCTTAGACAACCAGGTCAATGTGTCGGTACAGGAAAAAAAAATAAAAAATTATAAGCTTAACATGAAATTCTTAAATTATTCATAAAAAAATGTTAAAAATGAGCAGAACTGATAATTTCCTTGATCATATGTATATTCACATATAAGGAGTTAATTAATATATATATATATATATATATATATATATATATATATATATATATATATATATATATATATATATATATATATATAGTTGATGTACTTTTAACTCTTAAAAATTCAGCACTCATCACATTAAATATTTTCTTTAAAAGGCTGCTTATTGCATGTCAAAAATTCATTTTAATTGTTTAACTTCATGCCAATTGTTTGTGTATTTTGGTAGCATTTACTAGTGAACATTCTACACCAATGTTTGTTTTCAATAGCGACACACCAAAAAAGTCCATCAAAAGACATGAAAGGAAAATGAGAAATCCACGCCTCGTGTGTTTGTGAATCATAGTGAGGCACATCCAGACCCTGACAGAACTGCATGGATTATTGATTTTTTTATTCCATTTCTGCCCAGAGGAGACTGCACTTGAAGAGCACCATTAGGACCATAACGATTAGTGAGCAAAAGTTAATTATGTAATTATCAAGGCTATAAAAAGTGCATGCGTGCTTGACTATGCTCATGAAGGCTTTAAACATTATCTTTAATGAGCAAATCACTGTAAATAGAATGAGAAGGAAGATTTAAGTTTGTTTTTTAATTTAAAATATTTTATTTTAATATCTATTTAAATATTTATTTTTATTAAGTTGGATGAAATGATCTTGTCTCATTAATTCTTTCCTGAGGTTTTTTTATTTACACTATAAATGTATTTTATTTATATTTATTTTTATATTTATTTAAAGATTTTATATTAGTATAAAACTAATACAATTTTGAATATAACAAAATGTAACAAAGATAGTAACAAGTATAAAGTGTCATCATAAAGAGTATAGTGTGAAAAAAATAGTTTGTAATTGTCAGTTTAAAATGTTTGTTCAGCAAATAAAGGTGTTTACCATGAAGCTGGAAGATATTTTGTTGATATTCATTATTCAAAAATGTAAGATATTTGTAAAACAATACTTTAAACCTTGAACAAATGTTTGAAAAAAAAAAAAATACTCGTACTACTACTACTAGTAATATATAGATAATACTTTTTTTTTTTTTTTTTTTTTGGTAACACCACTTGACAATTTAAAAATCATTGATTCAAAACCATAGTTGAAAATGGTATATCTTATGTTTAAAACCAACTTCAGTGCTATAAAAATGTAAAAGCTTTTTTTTCTATTACAAATATTGGAAATCATTTTCTTCAATCATTTCTCTTGGATCTTCACATTTATATAAACAGCCAGTTTGTAAAGGGTTGAACTGGACTCTTTAAACCGCACCAGGATCTGATCTGAAATAACCTTCTGAGAGGATCCACGATGGTTTGGGTGATTGAGGGAAAATAGACCTCCAAATAAAGGCTGGGGCTCGGTGCTGCCAGAGGCACAAAGATCCTGTCAGAATTTCCTTTGCACTTCACTCACCCTCAATGTGTCGAGATAAGATATACAGTGCATTATAATATGCACAAACTGAGGGGAAGGCCAAAGCATTCACTGCCCGACTGAGAGTAGATCTGGAATAAATAAACATGAGGTCATGTTTATGCAAACACACGCCACTTAAAATCGGAGCTCTCGCTGCGAGTGTGTTTGATTAATAGTAAAATGAACTGATTAGCCACATCGAATCAAATAGGCGGAGGAGTTTGTGACCTAAGGGCTCGTATTAAAGAGAAATTATGGTTTAATTATACACAAACACACACATTATATGGCCAGCCCGAGCGGATCATAAGAGCAGAGAGTCATAAGGTGTTAATTTGTGTGTGTGTGTTTGGGTGTGTGTTGTGTGCGCGGGCCCCTGCAGAGGTGTAAATGTGAGTGCGTCAGTGGGATGCTGGCTCCTGTCAGCTCTCACCGCTCTCTCGTTGACGTCTGCTCCGGAGCACGCCATCATGTCCACCATCTCCACGCGGCTCTGCTTGGCCGCCCAGTGGAGCACCGTCTGCAACACACGCATGCAAACACAGCAGCTGTCAATCACCACGCCGCTGTCAATCACACATGGGCTGTGTCCAGGCTACACCGGCCCACCTGGGCTCAATAAGAGGAGCGCTGAGCTACCGTAAGCACTGGTCCCTCTTTTCTCATTTACAAAGGTCATATTGACACTGTGTGCATTTTGCTTCATATGATTAGCTGTTTTGTCGATTTATTTAAAGTAATAATTCACCCCTAAAAGTATATTCCACCATTATGTACTCAATCTCATGTTGTTCCAAACTTGAATGCTGCTATTTTTGGTGGAACACAAAAGAGAGACTTTTTGTGAGAAACAGATCAATGAATTTTGCAGTCCATTTTGCAGATATGGATTTTCAGTGAATGACAGTGTTCGATCAGTATATCTGTGACTATGCAGATGATTTGGGAAAGTCGTGGCCTAGTTATTAGAGAGTTTAACTCCTAACACTAAGGTTGTGGGTTCGAGTCTCGGGCCGGCAACACCACGACTGAGGTGTCCTTGAGCAAGGCACCGAACCCCCAACTGCTCCCCAGGCGCCGCAGTACAAATGGCTGCCCACTGCTCCGGGTGTGTGTTCATGGTGTGTGTGTGTGTGTACTTGGTACACTGGGTTAAATGCAGAGCACGAATTCTGAGTATGGGTCACCATACTTGGCTGTATGTCACGTCACTTTCAATAATTAATAATTAAATATAATTAATTATTTACAACCCCTTCTATTTACTATGTATTTTTATATAAAAGGTATAATAATAATGAAGAATTGTATTTATTTATTTATTGACTAATACTACTTATACTATTTATATACTACTTAAATAAGGCATTGACTTTAGTTACAGTAGGTTGGAGAATTATTTCAAATGTGTTAGAAACAGTGATATAATCGTTATAAACAGTTTTGACAATCCTTAGAACAGTGCAACCCCATTAAAAAAAAAAAAAAAAAAACCTTTACAGCCTTATTTCCATTCACTTCAAATTAAATATAGTGTGGTCAGAGAAGAAATAATCAAGAGTGGTATTTTTTATCTATTCAATGATATTTAGACAGTTTTAAGTGTGCCTTAAAAGTACAAATACCAAATATCTAAAATTTTGGGTCACTGTAACTGAAGCTCATTTATGTAACAACTGTCAAAGCTTTGTTTGGGTTCATTTGCATAAGCAGATTTGGCCCCATATGAATGAATGAGAACAGGCCTGGGTCATTTGCATAGCAGCTAATTCAGCACAATGTTCGCTCACTGAGGCCAAACTCAAGGACGCCAACCCCACTGCTGTTCAGCCCCGGATACATAATGCACTTCTCATTGTACTAAAAGTATTTTATTATTATTATTATTATTTAAACTAATAGATGGTAATTGATTTATTAATCTAATCATATTTTTTTTATATGATGATTTAAAAAGTGAGCAACAGGGTTGCAGATTTAGCCTAAATCAATGTTTTGTAGGGCTGGGTAAAAAATATAGATTTCTAAATTTTTATCGATTATCATTTTTACAAAACGATATTGATCCTTAAATCTCAAGAATCAATTAGTCTAGCCTATTTTCAGTCAATGAACATGACATTGTAATGCGACTCCCATCCAATAAATCACAATAAGCTTTGTGCTTGTTACCTTTGATATGAAACAAAGTCTCAGATTTGAAATTATGTCCATTTTACTACAATATTCAAACAATAAATACAGTTTTGGTGCTGTTTAATGTGGAGTGACAGATCTCTGTGAACTGGTCCTCTCCTACTCTTTAATAGCAGTTTCAGCATGAAATAAACATGAATGAACATCTGAAGGTAAGTTAAAAGAAAGAGTATAGCTTACCAAAATCCGTATGTCTTGTGTAATCGCTCAATCAGTGTTTCAACCACAGAAATACGACAGTATCACAGCTTGTGAACAATATGTCATGTATCTTCACATTTAACACAGAAACAAACAAACAAACAAAAAACATTTTGGTAAACATAAACTTGTTTTGTCAGCTAGAAAAAATAACTCTAGAGGAGAATTTTAGTAAATATATGCACCATATAACATTATTTTTCTCCTACTTCAGTAGTCAATTTATGTTTGAATAAATCCATCAGGTTTTTATCACAGCACCATTAAAATGTTTATACATATAAAACGAATTTGAGTAGAAATATAATTATGCAATTGTAAGGACAGTATAATAACTTTATTATTATATATGTAAAAAAACCTTCACTGAGTGTAATTTGAGTGTTTGTTTATAAATCAGTGAATTTTAACCTTCAGTATTATAGTAATGTGTTACCAACTGACTCTCATGTATGTATTTTACAGCATTAGTTGAGATTTTTTGCTTTTGAAAATTTGCCATCTCCTGTACCTGATATATATCCGAAACAATCAATTTCGAATTGAATTGAATCGAAAGCTTGTGAATCAAAATCAAATCAAATCGTGAAATTGTGTTATGTATAGAGGTACTATGATTTATTTATTTATACGTTTACTTATTTATTTATGTGTGTGATTTTGCCTTTTTAATTAGTTTTATTTATGTATCTACATCAGAGGTGGGACCAAGTCATTGTTATGCAAGTCTCGAGCAGAGTTGTGTATAAAAGAAACGCGTTACTGTAATCTAATTACTTTTCGTGGTAACGCAGTAAAGTAATGCGTTACATTTTAAATAGACGTAATCTGATTACAGTTACTTATGTCAATAAAATTATCTTACTTTTAAGTTACAAATGCAGTGTTAAATTATGAACTAAAAAAAAAATCTTGTTTTGCGGGTCAGTATGCCCTCTAATAAATCACAGGACAATGTGAGCTAAAATGCAGACCTTCAACATTTAGATGCAATGAAAGGTGATATTTCAATTCATATGAATCATATTTCAAAATGTTGCACTCAACATATTTTAGTCTGGCATTATAGTTTCGGAAAAGTTCAACAAGTGAATGTGTACAATGGGTGTGATATAGGTGAGCTCAGATTTATTTATTTTTTTTTTGCTATCACTGATCTTTATGCTTTTCTAAACACAAATGTCCTCTTGACTACACAGAATCTCTATTATGCATGAATACAGATGAGTGGACAGGCTACTTACAAACTTCAGGACCAAGTGAGGGGTTCAAAGTGTTATTTTTTTATTCATTGTGTGTGTCAGAGATTCCTGGAGTGAAACAGAGAAAGAAGAATAAAGAAGAAAACAACATCAGTAATAGGATAAACACAACTCTTTTGGGCCTTGTAGCTCTCCATAGTCGTCTTTGTGCTTCATCACATCGGCGTGTTTGGCCAAAAGCTCAGAGTGATTTTCCAGTCCCTGTCCACATTCACGCAGAGCGGGACATCAAAGCCGGAGCAGCCGTGCTTTTGTCAAACTCTCCTCCCCAATTTTCTGTCACCAAGTTTTATCTCTTCCAAATCAGCACTAGCCTTTAACCTATTCTGAGCCGATTAGCTGAATGCTTGATTTGAGCATTAGAGAAACTATAGCAACCTGTAATCTGCCAAAGAGCGAATCAAAAAGCCCAATGTATCTTGTCACGCAAGAGCTGGCAGCCCACCTTGACCCCATAAGCCGTCTCTTACAGAGCCCTCGCTGGGCGGAAAGGGCCCCTGCTTTATTCACACACATGCAATCCGTTGAGAAATGTCCTCTTCTCTGTTGGTCTCCGGTGAGTCTGTGCCCCATCCTGAAGAGCAACAATCTGCCCAGGTCTATGATCATTTAGTAAACAATGTGCAATAAAACAATATCCACTGAACCATCTACAGAAAAGCAAAATCTAGTGCAGCTAACATAACATTCTGGACCATTAAACATCAAATTCACATTTCCATATCCTTGTGAAAAAGAAGTAGGCCTACACTTTAAAATACATTTTTAAAAAGTACTTATAATATAGAATATACTTAAGTGCAGACTGAATGTAAAATCTTTGGACACTTAATTGTATGTTGTTATTTTTTGAATGTTTTAAATGTTTTAGTTTATATTAAATGTAATTAGCTGAACTCTAAAGTGTTTTGAACCACTTAAGTAATTTGGTTAAAGTTTGCTGCATAATGTACAGACATGCATTTATGGGAAGCTAAAATATACTTTAATGTCATTTTTGTTGAAAGATGCTATGCTATCATGTCATGTATTTAAAAATATTTAAATAATAATATATTATGATGAAGTTGCACTTTAGTGTGTTTCAAATATCAAATAGCACACTTAAAATTATAATCAAAGTACTTTACATGTGCTTAGTCAAGACATCAATAGGTTTAAACCTTTATTTTGACATTATTACAAAAATTAACTTTTTTAAAATGTACCAAATTGTGTAAAAAAAAAAAACACAGTCATGAAAGTCTTGAAAAAAACACTTAAGTGGCCTTTTATTTCATTAATATTATATTATCTGTAAGTACATATTATAATTTAGGCATTTTTAACAAACTCTAAAACAAATGGTTTGTTTGTTTGTTTGTTTGTTTGTTAATTTTGCACCATTTGGTAATTGCACATGAAAGATGCCTAAAATCAGGTGACTTGTGGTGTTTATTGTTACGTTTCAAAGTGATTTATAGTTTGTGGAAAATAAAATGGGTGAAAAACATATGGATATGATAATGTGGTGATGCTTATGTATTTATAGACAGTAAAATTATTTTATTAAATACAGCCTTTCAAACACATCTTAGAATAAGAGTATATAAAGTGAAATAGTGTATATAAAGTGTAAATTGGTATTACTACTACTACTACTACTACTACTAATACATCTCTGAATTTGTCAAATCAAGTGTTTATTATCAAGATCAGATGTTAAAAATAAAAAGAAAGAAAGAAAAAGAAAATCCTCTAACAAAAGATTTCTATTTCCCCCCATCTGATCAAGCTGGGCATAAGAAGCAGTGTAATTTTCATGTGTGGGGCAAAACCCGGGTCGGTTAGTGTGTGTGTGTGTGTGTGTGTGTGAGAGAGAGAGAGAGAGGTTTAGTGTGTGCCAGATGGAGGCTCTGTCTTTTATTGGCAGTGTGAAAGGACAGCTTACAGTGCTCCTCTGTGGTCGGGCTCAATAGAGAGGGTGAGAGCAGACCCTCACACACACTCTCTCACTCAAAGCCTGATGCTTGTCACCATATGGAGCTGTTTAAAAACGGCCATAGCCCCATACAAAAGAGCAACATTAACAGCCTCTTACAATGACTGCTGGGATGACACTGAATTACTGCGCAGGAATAACAGTCACACACACACACACACACACACACACACACACACACACACACACACACACACACACACACACACACACACACACACACACACAGACCTTTTATGACCTTACCACTCAAATTTGAGGTTTGATAATACTGAAAGCTTTGAATATTGTCAATTTCAGATAGAATTGAAGAAGCATTGACGGGGTTGTTCTCAACTGGTTTTGCTTATGGACCCAGATTTTACATTAAACATTAAGTGGCGACCCAACACAATATCAAAATAGTTTTTAGTGTAAAAGAAATACATACAGTTTATTTATTTATTTATTTCTTTATTTATTTATTTCTTTATTTATTTTTTACATCATACAGACTGATTTCACAATTTCATATATTTATAAACAACAAAAATGGGGTTTACTATTATAGTTTGAGTGACTATTAAAAGTTTTATACCCTATTGTTTCCTATCCTAGCTATGCAAAATTATATTTGCTTATTATTATTTGCATTTAGCGTTGCTTGTTCCTACTGCAAACTATGTTTGAGTCGTGACCAATAGACGAACATTCATTCATTATAACCCAATCATCAAAATGTAATAATGGACAATTTTACTCAGTATTTGTATGTGTTATGTATCATTTTATATTATAGCGCACTGCAGTGGTGGATTTTTGTAGACCCACCCGTAAGTTAGCATCAACCTAGTTCCCTCAATAAAAAAATATTTTTTCAACTGGCTTTTGAAATTATTTTTCCACTGGCTTTTGAAATTATTTTTCCACTGGCTTTTGGGTTATTTTATTTATTAACTTTTAGGAATTTTAAAACATAAACATAATTGCTAGAGATAAAAAGCTAAACACAACTGAACTAATTATGCTACAGTCAAATGACTTCGATGTCACCACTTCTAAAGGCCTTTCCACACTGAGCACGATGAGAAAAAGTGAGGCGAATCGCTGACGAACGATGCTTTCACACCAAACGTGAAACCATTGTTCGCCTTCTGCTAATTCACACCTGCACGCTAGGTAGCACCGACCAACAATGCATTTTTCCTCAGATATGTATCTTGTAAATGGATTTAACATCATCCGCTGCTCAATATACAGCATTAAATTAAGACAAACAAGATTCTACACCAGAAACAAACTATCAATAATGCTTACAAGAATAGGCTACATCCTAAAATATAATTAGAAGTACATTTAGCATCAAGCTACACTTGAAAATGTATGTAATTATTAATGTATTTGCGTACCCACTCATACCCATCATCAAGTGCTTGAAATAACTTCCGATTGTGAGCTATAATCGATTTTGATTAATAAGCAGACACATGCACTCTTTGAATGTTTAATAACTCTACACTTCTAATATTTGTCATAAACATCCTTTATTGCTATAAAAAAATACCATGAGCTGCATACAAAACACATACAGAAAATATATTGTCATAATCATATGTCTATTTGCTTTCATTCATGTGTAGAAAAAGAGTGAATGCGTTCTGACTCATAACACTCACTCACATGGAAGAAAACAGGCAGTGCTCTACAGATCACATAATTCAGTGGACAATTAATAGAAATGTTCTCAAATCAAATCTGTTCTCAAATACCAATGATAACAAGAACTCAGCATCCAGTCTCTTCTCTTATACTCTTTTTCTGTGTTTGTTTACACTGGTTTTCAAAACAGTGCCACTCCTTTCACCCTTCTGTGCAACAGCAGCTGCTCTGGTCACATGATCCTAGCTCAAATCTTATTGGAAGGCCTGCGTTTTCGCTTTGCGAAACTGAAAAGATGCATTTGACTGGTTCAAAAAAAAAAAAAAAAAAAATACATTCACATTTTCGGTGCGTAAATGTTCACGGTCTGTATGGAAGCATCCATAGAAATTGATTGTTTTATTCCAGCACGTCATCGCGTCCGATATTCGTTTAGCTTTTTCGCGCTCAGTGACTTTTTAAAAAAAAATACAAATAAAAAAAATAAAGTTTGAGTTAGAATAGTTTGCAAGAGCGTGACCATAAACACAATGTGAAAGTGACTATAGTGAGTAGATGAGTTTTCTGTTCAATGTGATGATGTTTAATGTCCCTGACAACCTCTTCCCATTTAGCCACTTGTTGGCAACCATCTTTTTTTCAAGACAAGTAAAATGTGGTTAATAAGCTCTGTGTCTTATTTCAGGCATTTAACCAACAACCCATTAAAAAAAAAAAAAAAAAAAAAAAAACATTGACTTTGGGACAATGCAACCAGAAGTACTGAAATGCTAACTCTTTTCCAGATTTGGCCTATAAGAATATGCCACCCCTGCAGCACTCCATTAGAGTATCAAGTTTTTTGCTTAGCAACATGCTAATGCTAAACTCTATTGAACTCTATTGTGAACTCACACTTGCAGATGAGAACAAGCTCTGTTGGCTTTCATAAATCATAAGAATTAAAAAAGAAAAACATTGCTGACTTTTTAAGGTATATTTTGCACCATCTCATCTCAGAAAACTCACTAATTTTACGCTGCAACACTGTGGATTTTTTATTTTTTTTTGTAAACATACAAAAGGCCAATAAAAAGATGTAAAGAGCCTTCCTTATTCTAAAACTAAAGCATGAATTTAATCCTTTTATACCACAGAAGCTCAATCCTCTATTCCTATTGGCTGAGAGATGCGGAGTGGTGCATGTCCGCCCTGAGGCGACTGGAGCAGTGCCTGTTTGTTAAACTAATAATTGCCGTGTCATTACACTATAATTAGACACAATGATCATTCGGCTGCCTGTGCGTATAGAGAGGGCCGCATACCAGACCCACAAATTAACATGAATTAAATACGTCATCATTGCAATTATTAATGTTGAACAAGAGTGCTCCTGCATGAAGATGCCTGAAGGTGTAAACCACCATGACCATGTTTTCATATATTAACACTGGTTTCTCTCATTATTAGACTGTGTGCTCTTGACAATGTAGGCAAAGCCTTTTAATGTAAGTTGAATTAATAAAGATCAAGTGAAAAGCAGTGATGTATGCAAATTGCATTCCTGTAAGAATGAAATCAGTTGTTTTCATTTCATTTCAAGAGGGTATAAGAAAAATAGATTTTAGAATCTGAAAATGACATTTTCTGAAGAATAAGGTTGCTTTACCATGCAAATATCGCTACAGTTTTCAAACTGTGCATGTTTTACCACACATTTTCAAACTGTGAAAAAAATGTCATGGTGTGTGCACACCAAAAGCTAATTTAATTTCTTGTGTGAGTAGATTACATACAAAATCAATCCAAAGACGCAAATAAGAATCCTCAGAAAATGGAGGAGAGCATTATTATGTTTTTATACACGTGAGTGATGCAAAAAACATCCCGTGAGAAATCTAGAGTGATGCGAATACTCGTTTTACTTCTGGTGTGCACACACCATAGGGATCATCATATCCGGGGGTCCTTTGCATTAAAAAGTTTGACACCTATGTTAGCATATTGTGGGTGGTCACTAGGACATTCTAAAGGGTTTTTAGTATGTTGCTATGTTGTTGTTAGTGTAGTCTTTGGCTGTTTACTGGCCTATAAGTCAAAAGAGCCCACCCAAAAGTCTCTGTGATATTCTGGTCCCTCCTCCACCATGGGAATGCTTGCATTAGCAAACACCACAACAAACTTGATATTACAAAAATGACATACTCACCCCCTGGAAATCCAGTGAGGTTAGTGAAGACAACATGGATCAAACACTGTCCTGATGCAAATTAAATACTGTACAATGGACTCTAAGCAAGAGTCCTTTACATTCTAGTCAAGAGTGCTAATGAGATCCAATGAAAGAACTACTCCAAAGAGAACAACTTCTCAACTAATCCATTCCACCTTCATCAACACATCACAAGGCTAAAGCTGACCAGGCCAAGAGGAGAGGAGTATTGTTGTGAAGCTCAGGCTAAGGGAAGGACCAAATCTAGGTACATAGATTAGCATCCACAGAGGGGATTATGGACACCTACTCATATTCCAAAGGCTTTTTTTTTTTTAAGTTTTGGGGGTGGTTGGCTCTAAGCTAAGAAATTGTGAGTCTAAAGGCTAAACTCTCATTTGATTCCTCTGGGATCTCCTCAGCTTAATCCCTAGATCCTGGTCTCATCTTCCCTTGTTATTCGATCGCCCTTAGATCAGTGTCCAACCTGGCTACACATACCCCCTTCATTAATTTCTCTTAAGAGGATTAGCGAGCCCTTGGATGTTATTGTTTGCAAATCTGATTTCCCTGGTGTCATATTCTAGCAAACAACAGCATTGCGATAGATGCAACTGACCAGTGGGTATCTCAACTCATACATGCATATCATTCATTGGAACACCCCCCCAAACTTCCTTTTCATGGCTGTCAACACTGACTTGGTTAGATGAACAATGCAAGCTACTAATAAAAATGGCAAGAAAAATACTGCAAGAAAAGTCAAATCAAAGGATAAACGAATCAGTGAAATGTTTTCCGAATTGGTTCATTTAAATGAACTCTCCAAATAGGGTATTTTCAACACTGCCGATCTCATTCACACATTTTGGTACGCCCTACGGAGGGTTAGGTTTAGGAGTGGGGTTAGTGGTACAGTTTCAAGTTTAATTTATCACAAATTTTAGATTTTCACATTGTATGAACTTGAAACTGCAACCGTGTAAAACACTTTACGAAACACAAAATTAACTAAATGAAATAAACGTTGGTCATTTTAGGCTTAAACCATTAAACTATGTTCCCAATATAATTTACTCAATTTACATCACTAGTAATTGCAAAACGAAATGTTTTACTGGAAAAGCTATTCTATTTTGAAAACAACTACTGAAATTTGTAGCTAAGTTGGTGGTTTTGAAAGCCTCAACCAGCCTCAGATAACAATTGATGAACTTCTTCAAACACTTGAGTATAATTGAACAGATAGATTAGGGTAAAACTAGAATTAAATGAAAAGAGGGATAAACTGATGATTTAGTTTGCACACGTTCTTTCTAGTGGCGTGAAGCAGAAGTGAAGAGGACGGGGATGAAGGGGTATAGGTAGAGTCCTCATGTACTTACGGTGACAAAGTCCTGCGAAAAGAATAATGAGATTGTAGACATCACAGACACATAAATCAAACATGCTCAAAGGATGTACCGCACAAAGTCACACATTGCAATTTCGATGGAGCGGCGTTTCCTGCAGGGATTCACAAGGGACTCAAGGTAACCATTTGATTGGGAACGAGGAGGCACTAATTAATTTGAGAAGCTGTTATCTTGCTCTGTATCTGCGTCTATGAGAGGGGTTTGAACCATTTGGCTGTGAGGCTACAAACACAAAGAGCTTCATTTCCCCTAGAGACGCCAATGCCAAGTTCAGCCCACAAAACCTTTTCAATCCTGCCAAGCAATTCTAGCCATGCCATTAATTCCACAAAGCCAAATGTAATTGATTGATAAGGGCCTGAGATTAACCTTTCCTATGAGTTTTTGTCTCTCAATCGTGATGGCCACATAAGATGCTGTCTATCCCATCAACTCTATCGCTTTTATCTGATCCTAGTTAAGAGCATTGGCCATTACTGTTGACCTGGGGGGACTGGATGAGCAAAAGGGTCCACTAAAAATGTCCATCTTTGACTCCACATCTGAAGTCCGATCTGATGAGAATGTCCCATCTTATCTTTAAAGACAATGAAGATGCATTTGAACCGGTTCCTTGTTTGAAAAATGTATTGTGGGGTACAGAAGAAAACCTTGCGTGCTCTTTGGAAATGTCCTGTTGTTGTCTAAGTTAGCATCACTTACACAAAAGAACATTTTGCTGTTATCAGCACTAGCATGCTAGTGGACACATGATTTAAAGTGTTCTCATCAGGTCCACAAACTTGCACTAGGCTGAAACACAATCCTGCCGGATCACATCCACCGCTATGGTAGATGGGACTAAAGATTATGAAATCAACTTGACTTTGAAAACTAGTGGAAGGAAAGACAAAGTTTTTGTTAATATGTTGAGAAAAAGGTAATGCTAACTATGTTTTAAAAACATTAGGTTTT
Organism: Cyprinus carpio; assembly: GCF_018340385.1. NCBI lineage: Eukaryota > Metazoa > Chordata > Actinopteri > Cypriniformes > Cyprinidae > Cyprinus > Cyprinus carpio. The sequence continues at coordinate 17,870,160 of NC_056596.1, read as the reverse complement.
ATGAAAAGAGTAACTTTAAGACATGATTTACTACTGATTAATAACTAATTAACTTACAACTCAACTAGAGTTAGAATCAGAGTTAGTAACACTAAATAATTAAATAATTGGTTCTTGCACTGCAAGGCTGTAAACACATACTGGTGCTTTAGGTCTAAGCTCAAGAGTAATTGTTTCGAAGTAATTCCCAGAAGTTGCTGGACACAAATGGCACCTTTTTCTGAGAATGCTCCATTAATATCTGGCAGCTGGTTAAAATAGAGTAAAATAAGTAGCTATTAGCATTAGCAGTAGCTTCAGAGGTGCTAAGTGTTCTTGCCCATTGCTCTACAGCAACGCTGCAAGCATTTAGCAGCGCCAGCCGTTCCCTGTCATCCTCGCTCACCGTGTAAATTCACTAAACTTCATGGAAATTTAATAAGAGCTGCTGCTTTGGGCCTCACTCCTGTAGAGCCGCGACCCGCTGCTGCTGCCAGGCACATATGTGATGATTTACAACCAGACACACGTCTGCCACCTTCCTTTCTTTTCGTCTTCTCTGTTTTCTGTGTCCAACCATCTCCCTTGTTTCGGAAGTGTGTGTAAGTGGCAGAATACACAGCCTGGGGCCAAAGGCTTCTGAAGTTAAGCCAATACAGGCTGCTCTTGCATCCAGGGGACAAACAATGTCTGGAAGTCATCAGCGTGTTTTCTTTTCTTTTCTCTTCACCTTTAAAGAAGACCCGCTCTGTTCCTCTAACACTATCAGGCAACAAAAATGCTCCTGGTCAAACAACAATCCGTTCCTCTCCGAGTCTTTTCATCCTGCCCTAAATCTTCAAAAGAGACACTCTCTGGTTCTGTGCAGTAACATAATCTTCATCCTAATTAGCCTGACCCTTACAGCTGAGGAAACACAACCGCTGCAACCCTCCAGTTACTACACAAATTTCTGGTAATCAGGTAGTGAAATGCAAAGGTAAAGTCTCACCTTTTTAGAGACGAGTGTAGAGTCCTGAGACAGTGACTAAAAACAAGACATGGATGACATGAAGACTGAGAAGGGAGCATGCAAGAATAGATGTTCACCTATACTTCATCTCTAAAGAGGCAAGAGAGGAAGTGGAAAACAAATAATGGAATACGAGATGAAATAGTGTTCTAAACAGAGAATCGGTCCCCAAATGAAATTGTGTCCATAAAGGTGTATTCTACCGTCTACTGTCTTACACATTCTGTGATATAAATGGCATCAGTACTGTATGTCAATGGGACAAAAAAGAAGTCGTATACAGAACATACTATGCAGCAAGCAATACACTAGTATCCCATATATCTGACTGCCTTTCCATTCCTGCACTGTGAAAATCAGTTATAATATTTCCTTCAGCTCCTTCTTGTTTTGACCTCTCTTCATTTCTAATCTGAGGTCGGTTCCAGGCAGCCTCCCTCTAAACAGAAGCAGACAGAGTTCCTTGTCACACTGATCAATGACCTGTGACCAAGTCTGGGGCCCTGCAGACGCCCGTGGCCAGCACAAGGGCCCCGTTGTTCAATCTGACAGAACGCGTCAGGGATCCAATACTCAGATAACACGATCCAAGGGAAGACCGGCGATCTCAACACTGCTAATCCTCGCGTTTAGCACCTGTTTATGATATGACAAATTGAAACCCCCGCCGTGAAGGTCCTGTCATTATTGCATTTCTGTTCAAAACATTGATTCAACATGGCAACTGAGGGGCTGCCGATTAGGACCGGGGCCGACATATGTCTCTGATAAAAGCTGAAGGAATATAGATCTGAACCTTAATATAAACAAATACTTCACGAGGCGAAATTAGAAACAAACAAAGACAGAAAGGAAAACTAGGAGAGGAAAAGGAGGCTGGGATCCTGTGTCCTTGCCCTCCTTTGACCTCTGACCCCGTGTTAAAGACAGAGCGTGCAGAAAGACGGAGGAATATGTCTGCAGATCAAAAGGAGCTGACAGATGAAGGCGAGTGGTCTGCGTGACCTTGACTCTTAAACTTCATCTGCGTCTCCAGACGAGAAAACACTGACGTGAGCTCCATTCATCTGTCTGCTGGTAACACCCAATGCCAGATAACATAAGCTGCTCAATAGAAATCAACCAGATACAGCAACACTTATCAGCCACGATCTAAATTGTGACATCAAAATGCTGTCTGACAGCACTGTTGGCCATCATGGGAGCATTCAAACATGCTCAAATGATATGACTTACTTTTTTGATCATGTAAATGTAATGTAATCATGTAATGATTCCTGGAAATTCAATCCATGAGAGAACAAAGATGGCTCTTGCAAATATGTCACAAGCACAATCATAAATAAGCACAATCCCATGATGCCTTGTGCTGAGGAAATGCCTGCTGTGAGAGGGCAGACCCCAATAACAAGATCTATAAAAATAACAGTTACATCCTGTTGCTATGGTCAACAAACAGCGCGGTGATTGATGAAGACAAACTGCTGCAGTGATGGACATTGTGAGATATCTCTATAAGACTGCCAGTCTTGCTTCAGACCTTATGGACACATGAAAGAATCCGAACTCTCGCTCTCAAACGGATCAGATGTCAGTGCTCCGTTTTCCCACTCCAAGTGTTTTTTTAGTTGTTTTCTTCAACAACTTGCTCAGGTTTACATGCCTCAAGTCTGTCAGAAGCCATTATTATTAGAAAACCATGTGGACATCTTTAAAACAGCCATTAAACACAAAATACGTCATTAATATGCTTATATTCTTATCCGATCTAGAACACTATGAGAGAAATAAGAACTGCAGCCAATTTAATGGCATTTATTTATTTATTTATTTATTTATTTATTTATTTATTTATTTATTTATTTATTTATTTATTTATTATTTACAAAGACTTAAAAAGTCCCTCCACATTATGCGTTCACCCTGTTACAACCATATTTTATGCCATTTGAAATAATAAACTATTCCATAATATATATATATATATATATATATATATATATATATATATATATTTAAAAATGTGAATTTTCCAAGTACAAGTCCTTTTTTTCATTCAAACACTACATTTTGTTATATTTGTTAGTTGAGAAAAATCTTAAAATGTCAACCCTGTTAGTATGATTTTGTATAGTAAACATTTGAAAATTTAAAAGTAGATAATTATGGAAATGTTATCAACTTAATATTTATAATAAGACCTTTGGTGTAAACTCAAACTGTTACTATCAAGCCTTTTACCTTTCTGAAGGTATAATTATACCAGTTATATCAATTAAATACATTTGCCCAGTGAAATTTATTGATACTACATTATCTTTTTTAAGAATTTTTATTTATTTTTTTGCAATTTTTACATTTATTCAGATGAATGTTTTTCAGGTCAGGGGGGAATCAATCTCACATAACTGCGCTGTGTATTGAGTGCTTCCGACAAGACTTTTGGTTCTGATGCAAAAGGGCAGCCATTTCATAGAATAACATAATAACAATACAATACAAAAAAATAATAACTGTAAATTACCAAAACAACAATTTGTATATCACTAATTATAGAAAACTCTTAATGGTGTCAACAAAAACATAGATTATTCATGTGCATGTCAAGCCATCTGACAAACTGTGCATGTTGTCCATGAAATGCAAACTACTTTGTTCATGTATATGTGGGTTGTTTACAAAATGGAATATTTTTGCTAACAATATGCTAAATCACAAGTGAGCTGGAGGTGAGTCAGATCTACTCTTGAACATGGGAAGTGCCGTGTTGGCGCTCCAAACCCAGCGGCCTGGTGAACTCATCTCAGCGTGGTCTCACTGAAGGTGCCTGTTCAGACATTGAATGCTAACTTGGAAATGGCTGATCTGGGGCGCTCACTCTGTTAGCATTGGCAGAATGAGACAGCTAGGTCACTGTCCCGCTCGCTGGGAGAGCAGATACCATATCAGCAAGTTTTGTGCCCTTTGTGTGGACACCGGGGATGGAGGAGAAACATGCTGTAGCTTATGCTACACACAGTCAGCGATGTGAGTCATCTACTGATTCATTAGCTTAGTTTAACGAAACTTAAAGAAGCATGGTGTGGGTGTAAATGTACCTCTAAAAAATGAAAAGCACATTAACAAATTGGTTCTCTGTGACATATTTTGTGATGCCTTCAACAATCTGTTCTTTCAAACAGGGTGTACTGAAGGAGTTTTCTTTAGGTAAGGTTGAGGTCAGGACTCGAGCCCTGCTGAGAATTTATCACCCCAACAAAAAATTAACAAGAGAAAGCCACTGTAATTGGCAGGCCAGTTGGTACTAAGCCAATAAAGTTTACAGCAAAGTTAAAATGAAAGTTTACAAGACACAAACTCCCCTCGTTTATTCTGAAAATTATGTCTCTGGTTGTTTATGGCTCTGTTGCCTTCTGACATCCATTTCGAAAGAAATGCTCCCAACAGCAAGTTTATGATGTAGTTTATTACGTGGCCTCAAAACTCATGGGCATAAATCGTAAATGCTCTGTATTTGATTCTCTATATTATGGATTATGGAAGCCTGAAGATATAGATTTGTCTCTTAACTCAAGCCCAAAGTACACTTCTGTTTTTTTTCCGTTGCTTTTCTGACTGTGAAACAACAACCCAGCCAGTGTTGCCCCCTTGTGGACCAACTAATTGCGTGATTTTAGAAAAATCGAGATGTGCGAATACAGTAAGCATGCTGATGACAAAATGTACAACCATTGAAACATAATTTGGGTTTTAAGCAAATGTTTCACCAAAAAAAAAAAAAAAAAAAAAAAATTCAGTCATCTTTTACTCACCTTCACGTCATTTCAAACCAATATGATCAAAAATATAGACGACAAGTACACTATATTCTAAGGCTTGCTTCACACTGATTAATGAATGTAAATCTTTGCATACATTCAAAGTTACTTTACGAGCTGCATCCTAATTCAATTCTATAACGTTAGAAACAATAGAATAAAAAATTCTATTGTTTCTGTTGACATACAGTTCTTATTTCTGTAAGTTTCATGTGTCAGGGAGTGGGAGAGAAATGTCAGGGCCAGTCGTTTAGTTTGTCACTCCACTTCCATTCTTAATCACAGGCCTGTGACAGAAGAGGGAGAGATTTCAACAAAAACAGTCTATAAGAGTGGCACTCAGACTGAAATCAAGTTGTTTGGAGTCAGCCAGTGGGACGCCTTTACGTTGCAGAAATACTGTCACTGTAGTTGGACTTCTAAGCACATGTACACACACCAGGCCTAAGTCTTCTGAATATACGTTGATATGATTCTTTAGGGTCTTAACAAAAAGTCTATAACATACTTTGGTTAAAATTTCTCAATAGTAGTGTAAAAACACCTTTTCAAAATGAGCTGTTTTTAACAAGCCATTCAAGTCCATTTTGCTATAAATGCTAATGAGCTCTGCTGACCCCGCCCCTCTCTTCAGTGGGGTGATGAGCAGTACTGTTTTCTTTAGCCACAAAACTTGCTTACTAGCACATATTAGGAAAGGCGATTTGCAAAGATTCATAAAAAAACTTATACTCACTTCTTCTGTATTTGAAGCTCGATCATGAATGATTTGCGTGAACATCGACGCATTTAGGCAGATCAGGATCAGCGCATTCCCTTCAAAATGAAAGTAACACTAATTCTCTGCTATGTTATAATAAATAGGGATTTTAAAAAATAAATCACTGGGTGGATTTTTATTATTATAGGATAGATCTTTACACACACTTCCAACACACATTTATGTTCAAACAACAACAAAAGTGAATTTTGCATCCGATGACCCCTTTAAAAGAGACAGAGCATACACAGTTTCGACCAAACAAACACCAAAGATTCATTACCTATATAGTAGTATTGCAACATTCATACATACAAACATTATTTATATCAAACATATAAAAAAGTAGAAAGATAGAGCTTTACTCTTCTCTCCGAAAACAAACGAGCTCCTGGAGGCGTGCTGTGGGCGGAGCTAAAGAGTCGCGAGACTTACACGCCGATTGGCAACTAAACACAGAATTGTTTTCTTTTATCTCTGGGACCGCTCCATCTTTCAGTATGTGCAACTCCAGCATCAAACTGGGCCTTGTTTATAAAACATTTGTCACCGAAATGATGGGAACAAACAAACACTTGCGACACACTATTTGGCACAGAAATTCTCCGTCATACGTCCAAATCTTTTTTTTTTAAACTTTGGCCATGTTTAGCATGAGAATCCAACTGTTTAACAGTGTAAATAACTCAGAATGGATGAAACAGCATTAGACCACACAAAATGGGAAACATTTTGAGAGTTTTGAAGTTGTCATCTGATCATAATCTGGTCATGATTAACCAATGATTGTCGCAATCAGACAGTGAACACTGACTGAATCAGACACAAACTTTCTAAACCTGACAAATTTGAGTTTTCGGCCAATGCTCGCTATCAACAAACCATTAACTATGAATTTTCCTTCAATAAACTCCTAATTTGCTGCTTATTAATGAAAGTGAAATGACATGTGGCCAAATATGGTGACCCATACTCACAATTTTTGCTCTGCATTTGGGGGTTCGGTGCCTTGCTCAAGGGTTCTACCTCGGTCCTTCACCTCAGATTTCAGTCTGTTTTCCACAATGCCATCGTATGGCCTCAGAACGTGTAGAATATGAGCTACTTTTACTAAGCTTTTATGGTGCTTTTGTGATGAGTTTTAAAGCTTGACACATCCAGGTCACTTTAAGCTTGTGTTGAAGTGTAAACACTCAAATGCTTTCTGTAACCAACACATTAATAACATCACAAAAGTAGGGAAAAAAACAGTACAGCAATTAATCTGGCATATCTGTGAGACTGTCGTGCTCACTTAAATGAAACAGCATCTCTCTGAAGTGCTGTAAGGACGCTTGAGAGATGAGCTATATGGGCATGTTGAGGGTTTCTCAGCTGGCCGTGTTGTGTTGTCTCGCTGTGTGTGTATTAATGAGCTTTTCCCTTCATCAATGACACTCAGGGTCGCGCGGCTGACGGTAAAGTTCACAGCCCTGTTTACAGCTCAGGTGAGAGATGCTCGGGGAAGAGGTGTCACCTCCACGATAATTAAAAAACGCAAGCGTTCACTGAGGGGGCTGTCCTTCAACCGCCTGCATGCTGTTCTGGGAGAAGACTGTTTGTATACTCTGCAAGGAAATGCTTTGAGAAAAATACCTGAAATAGAGCTCAATCCTCTTCCCAAAACACTGTGTGATATGGTTTATTGATTTACGGTACTAGCAGTTCCTGCTGCGTCATATACAATACAGAGTGATGTAATACAATGCAACATATCCACATTTGATGACTTTATACATATAAACTGTTAGATTTTTATTTTATGTTGTTTTGGATAAATGTGTCTGAAACGAGATTTCACTCTCTCAAACTCACATAGTAGTTCTTTATTCATAACTATAATAAAGTTGAGTTTTATTATGACTATGATTCTAACATTTATCACATTGTTTGTTAGTACAATATCACTCAAGCTTGTGTTCATACTTAAGGTTAATTTAAACTATAAAAATAGAATCAACCTAAATACTGAAAGTTGATTTGTGATTAACCACTTATATATATTTTTTTCTCTTTCAGCGTATAAAGCACAAAGTCTTTCCAGACAAACAACCAGTCTATCTCTCTTTCTTCTGTCAAACAGTGGTGAAATGTAACAGCTAGAAAGGCCTGCAGTTTCACACCGCTCTACTGTCAGACAAAGAGTCCTCTCTGAATCTGAAACACACTCCACTTCATTTGAGAAAAAAAGGAAAAAGTGAAAGCTTTCAATATTTATAGTTTTTTTTTTCTCCAAAGGTTTATCTCAGTTTATTTTGTATGAAGTCTGCACTTTTAAAATGGATAGTTCTGACTCTTAAGTTCTGATCTTTTAATTTGATCTCATAAGAAAGTTCAGCTATTTTATATGTAATTGTGTAAAATTTCATTGCAATTTGAATAAAAATGTACACTGTCAATGAAAAACATGGTGTCCAGAGGACGAAAATGTACAACTGAGGTTGTACGAATTTATACAAATTTCCAACAGATGTGAGGAAGAACCGCAAGTTTGAAGTTTGTGTAAAAATGCCAGTGAACACACCTGTGACCATACATACATTAATGCAGGGGTTTTCAAACCTGACACAGCGTCCTAAAAATATGGTGCTCATTTTAAAGACAGTAAAAATAGTGACAGCTCCCCTTGTGGCGAAACTAAGAATGCAACGCATATTTGCACGTAAGCTGTTTTAATGGCGTCATATGATGCGATTTCAGTTTTTTCTTTCTCTTTGGAGTGTTACAAGCTCTTGGTGCATGAAGAAGATCTGTAAAGTTGCAAAGACTAAAGTCTCAAACCCAAAGAGATATTCTTTATCAAAGTTAAGACTCTGCCACATCCCCCTAAAATGGCTCGTTTAAACACACCCCCACATGTCTATGTCACTATGTGGAAATATTTGTGTAATGCCGCCCAAATGTTCACGCAAAGAAAGGCGGCGTGGTTTCAGTAACCACAGTTGGTGTTGAAGCAGCCATATCAGGGAGATGCTGTGTGTATCTAGACGAAAGCAAACACACTTTATTTGGCCTTTAGTCTCCTCTTGGCTTATATTGAAATCCTTGACATTATTCTTTACAAATCCTCATTTTGTACTGCCAATTAGTGACCGTTGTTTTGTTTTGATCTCTCCGATGTGTTTCCGCGGTTTTTGGACTGAAGCAGTGCAACACCCGCTGACTGCAATGATAGAGCTTGAAAGATCAAAGACAATTTTTTATATAACAGACTGGATTTGTCTGAAAGAAGAAAGTCATATACACCTGGGATGCCTCGGGGGTGAGAAAACACAGCCTAATTTTCATTTTTGGGTGAACTTATCTTTTAACACTTGATGGTTTCACATACTTGTGTAGACGGTTTTAGACAGACTTAAGACAGTGCAGTTTGCAATGTCAGTGTAGTGTCAGTGTCAACATACAAAATATAAAAAAAACTGGTATTATACTGATTTTGTCTTTTAAACTGTTTATACACATCTGAAGGTGTCTTATTCTTTACAGTTTATAGAATGTGATTAATATGACTTCAGGCATGAACAAAAAGAAAAGTAATTCTGTGATTAAAAGCCCAGAGCTAAACATGGGAATAGTACATTTTTATTCATAATCTATGAGATTTAGCAGGCCATTTGCATATCTAAGTGATTTACATATGGTACAGAGACCCTCTAGTCATAAATAATTTAATATCACAACATTTCCTGAAGGAGTAGCTCATCAGGGCCATATTTAACTTTAATTACTCTTTTAAAACCACAGTTATGATTCAATAACTCGCTCACAAAAGTAAATGTACCTCAACAGATTACTGAGACGGAAATAATAGCGGTGGACAAAAACAGACAGAGGAGTGGGGGAGGGAGAAAGAGAGAAGAATGGATAGAAAAGAAACCAATAAGTGAATTGCCACATATGCGTATGAGGCTGTGTTTTAATAATAAATAAATAAATAAAATAATAATAATAATGATAATAATAATAATAATAATAATAATAATAATAATAATAATAATAATAAAAAAACTGCACAACATAAGAATATACAATATGCAATTCTCAGTTGGTCACAATTGTCAAAGAGTTGTTTATTTATTTATTTATTAATGTATATTAATTGAATTTATTTTATATATATATACATTTCCATCCTGCTATTTTTTTGTCATCCATTTTATGAACTCTGATACTATTAGCCAAGATGTTCTACTGAAGAAGACTTGCTGGAATGAACCATAACTATTTAGAAAATTAAATACTTTAAGCTTGAAAAATTCTACCCTGAACAATACCATTACGAGCGTCACGTAACAACAAAACGACACCCCCAAAGCATCTGAGAGCGATAATCAGGTCCCCTAAATGCAATGTGATTCATCTTATACTAATTAAAAACCTTGCACAGCAACATTAACATATTAATTGAGGTTCAAGCATAGGGCTGTTATGATGAGGAAATTCAAATGAGTCTTTCAGGAACAGAATAGAAATTGCGGTAACGGTGTTGAAGATAACACACAACGCTGCTCCTGTACAAATGGCCTTATCTTCAACAGAGGCTCATATGTGTGTGATCTGACACATCACCCACTTCCATTATCAGACGGCATTTAGAAATGAAAAACCCATTTACTCCTATTTACATCCCATCTGCCTGTGGGAGAAAGATCTCTTGCCCAACAATGTTCCCCGGCATTGTCAAAGTGACAGGCGGCACGCAAGGTCACTCGAAAACCTCTCACTGTGCTTGTTCAAAGAGGCAAGCAACAACGGCTTACTGGCTAGTCATTTAAGAAGGGCCATTTTCTCATTTGGTAATGTGTTATCTCTTACATATATATGCATTGAAGGTGGCATGGCAAAACACTGATATTTTGGTTAAGCGTAAATGACTTGACTCCACCTGACACCAACAGTTTCATGGAGTTGTAGGTATCAGCCATTGATCTGGAATTAAAAAAAAAAAAAAAAAACCTTTGTAACTTCTTTCTACCAGGCGTGGCAGTGAGGTCAGGCTCAGATAAGCGTGAAATCACAGGATAAAGGAAGAATGTCCATTGTTTCAGCCTAGATTACTACCACGGCTGCCATAATATTTTCTTTCAGCAGGATGTTAGTGTGGATGTCATTGCAATACAAGTTGTTTTCCTTTGGAAAGCCTGCTATATGCCGTACGATTTTTTAAATCGTTTACGACAATGCAATGACAGATTGTGCAATGTGATCTTAAAGAGACGGACATGGCCAATTGTGCAGCCATGTACAGTGATTTTGACAGACTGCATGATGAATTGTAGCCAATATCTAGCCATTCCAGGGATTCATTGTTGACACAGTCAGTCGAATACCAGGCGTGACATTTCTGTATTTGCGTTCTCAAGCAAAAGTGGCAAAAGTTCACTTAAATAATGAACAACTTGTTGTTTATGAGTTTGCAAACGTTAAAAACCACCATCGTTGTTATATTTTGTATTGATATAATGTATTACTGAAAATGCACAATATGCAATCTTCCAGCCTAGCATGTTTATTAACAAAGGTTTGGGACAAATCTTCACCGGAGGCTAAGATTGTCGACCTAGGCCATCTAAGACTCATGATTGTGCCCAACGACAACAAATCCTTTATGATCCCAGAAATTTGTCTCAGATGGCAAAATTATACAGTGTGCACCAGGCTTAAGGCATCAGTGGAAGGTAAAAGGTAGTGAGATTGATAGGATGGTGTAGTTGCTTTGTAACTTAATGGATCTTTTGCATTCTAATAATGTAATTTTGAAGATTTCTGTATGATTTTAAATATTGTGTCAGGCAGACAATGTCTAATGTTGATACATTACATACATATTACATACATATCGTTATCTCAAGATAAATAATATATATATATATTAACACATGCTTGGATAGATGGCTTCAGAAAGGCAAACAGAGTTGTTGGTAACAGGTTTGACTGTTTTATAGGTCTCTTTGCCAAAGCTAGTCATGAGTCTACTGGGTGCTTAAGTATACACTTTTTAATAATCAATAATTTACTATACATATAGTTACAGGGTTGACATTTTAAAGGAAGGTTTTGGAAGCTCTATCGTCATTCATAACCAAAAATTAATCCGCCTACAGCCCCCCCCAAAAAAAAAATCTGTGAAATAAACATTTTAATTTTAGTGAAAGGCTGTTAATGTGTCTGTTCAGACCTTCATGAACATTTGCATATCATCAATGTGTGGAATTTATTTTTTTATTTTAACAAATAAGTGTTCTACTCTATATGGAAGCCTGTTCCCATCATTGAATAATAAAAAAAAAGATAATTGCGACTTTTTTTCTCACAATTTATTTCTTCTAGTAATTGTGAGTTTACATCTCACAGTTTTTACTTTTTTTTCTCATAATTGTTTAATGTAAACTTGCAACTGCAAGAAAAAAATATAGTTTATATATCACAATTCTATTTCTCAGAATTTTAAGTTAATTGCAAGATATAAACTCGCAATTCTGACTTTTTTTCTCATTATAACACGTAATTAAAAATAGTTTTTCCCCCTCAGACTTTATAGCTCGCAATTGAGTTTATATTTCACAGTTCTGAGAATTATTATTATTATTATTATTATTTTAATTAAAATCAGAATTGCGAGACATAAACTCACAATTACGAGAAAAATCTCGCAGTTGTGGGTTTCCATAAATCTCTTCCATCGTACTGCAGAAAAACCTTAAAAAATTAAAGCTTTTGTTCACATGCCCAAGCAACTGCTGTTACGTAAAACTACGACTTGTTGGCGCTTTTTTTCTAACAGTGAATAACAGAGGATGAATCTGGTACTGACTCTGTCTTTGTACTCTTATATTTTTTCTTTGATAATCATACATTGAATATAAAAATCTGAACAGCTGTTTGAAAACATGCAAATACTTTTTAACTTATTTTCTTCTCCATGACAAGCAGTGTTAGAAACAGAAATTTCTGATTTTATTATTTCTGCTTTTTCATAAATGCCACCTACTGTCAGAGAGTGAATTTGCATTTTCGTTTATCTGCTGTTACTTCGCATTGGTCTGAACTGACAAATCGGATGCAAAAAATTTACTGAATTTTCATGCCGAACATTCATGTTGACTAAATATATATATATATATATATATATATTTATATATATATATTATAGTATACAATATATATATATATATATATATATATAATGAAACAAATAATAAAAGGTATTTTCAAGGGAAACAAACATTATGCCATAAATGCTCTTCAACGAGCTGAGCTAAACTTAAATTGATCTCTGACCACTCAGTGAGAGTGTGTAGTAGGTAACAAGCAAACCATGCTTAAACCTATAACCGGCTGTGTACGTTAACCCAAATCAAGAGGTCTACAACGTGCTAAGATCTGACACAGGAGGGCAGGCCAGGATGACCTCATCAGCGGGGTGACCATCCTCACCCTACGGTTAAGACATTCACTGAGCCAGGAGCCTCTAAGAAGATTACAAAAGACAAGCTGAGAAAACATGATGAGCCAAAGCCAGAGATGCACTTGAGTATGTAATGATGAGCATATGCCATTTGATCAAATGAAACCCGGAGCTACTAAAAGAAAAGAAAAAAGCGGCGAAAATGAAGTATAAAAATGTCACTTCAATCAAAGTTATGCTTTAACCCTAAAAGGTTCATGAGTGTAGGCTACATGACTTTATAAACTTTTGACATATTAAATTAACATCAGTGTCTATAAATATCAGTGTCTATTTCAGTGCACAACAGCATTTTCCACATAGTTTAATGCTCTTTCACATAATTAAATGTTCTCTAATCCAAACTGTTGCATTTCTTAATTAGAGTAATGAAATGTACATCTGACTTCTACTCAGCCAACAGTAAGAAGGCTCACAAAATAATGAAGAACAGATAAAGAGGATGGCCACAATACCAAGTATTGGAAGAATATTAAAATCCAACAGGTAAAATATAACTGTTGCTTTTGTATTTGTAGGAAATAAAGATGACCAAATAAATTTAACAGCTGTGGTGGGGATTAAGTCATACAATATATCTCCAACTATCCTTCCATCTGGCATCCTTCCATTCCATACAGTAATCAGCTTCATTTTCCATGGGTTTGTGCCAAAGAAACAACACAACTATTATAAGAAAGAGCGTTAGAGCAAGACACACTTTCCACACCACTCTTCACACATAAACCTAATTCCTCACACATGAACTTATGACACCCGCCTGGCCTGATGAGACCTGAAACAGAGAGGGTCTCACCAGAGAGGAACAGAGAGGGTGAAGGTTCTGGAAAGCGACTTCATGCCTCGTGTGAAGGAACAGCAAGACGCCGCTCATATCATAGCTGCCAGGAGGGAGCGTGTTTTTTAAATGGATGTTCTGAATCTTATCATGAATGAATCATTGATTGTATGTGTCAGATTTGACATTATTTTACACCATGTAATGTTTACATTTTATGATTTATTTTGACCTATTATCTGAACAACCACAACAACACAAACAACCCCAGATACACAAAAACAAAAAATGCAATACCTGTCCTATGTTTTTCTACTTTGAGAAGCTGCTTCACTTGTATATCCTGTATATGTCATAATAGAGAAGAAAACTGCACTTTCAACTGCACATTCATTTTTGAGTGCAATAAACACATCAAAAATCGATCAACAAGCAATGGAAAGAGCAAAGTCTCAGCTCTACATTTTTTAAATAATCTTATTTGATAATCAATTACACTCTGATAGGAGTTACAATCTCTTGCAAAAGAATAGTTTTCCCCTGAGAAACTGTTCTCTAACAAACAGCTTGTGTTCCCCAAATAAACTTTGCATTCTCTCACAAAATATTTGTGTTCTCTTGCAAAACTATTATGTTCCCCTAATAAATTTTGTATTCGCTCACAAAAGAACTGAAATACATTGTTTCCAATACTTTTGCATGACAACACAAATATTTTGCGAGTGAACACAAAGTTTCTCAGCCGAATGCAAACGTTTTGCGAGAGAATGTAAAAGCAGTGAAATATAAATATGCATTACAATACTTCATAATGCTGTTCATCAAAATGATTGGCACTATTTTGAATTAACAGTTCAAATGAATATTTTCAAAAATCAAGTATAGTGCAAAACCAGTATGATTCCCCCAACACATAAACACAGTCTCTCAACATGAAACCAACCTCAGCGATCAGTTTCAATAGAACATGAAGTCTTTCAGCTCTCTGTGACATCTCTTAAAATTCCCTTATGTGAAGCTATTATCATATGAAACAATTCTTTTGCAGACATGATGCAAGTTACATCCGTTTGTGCCATGGAAGAGAATGAAAAGACTCGCCTTACTTGTTGCATTCAATTAAAGTCCAACAAAAAGACACAGGAAACAGTTTAATATCTCAGAGACTGTAATTACCCGGTGAGAGTCCCACGGGACCTCATTACTGAAACACTCTCATCACACAAACCGCTTATAAAAACACTCTCCTCCAGCTGTAAAGCACACACACTCGAGCCATTCAATAAAAGAGACACATCAATCAGTTCAGCGCAGGTAATTACTCTTGAGAAACAGCACTGCTGCATCTTTATATAATTATGACTCCAATTTACACTATAATACAGCCTAACCCTCTTACTGACAGCAATCAGAATAAAGCTGATTGATAATCACAAATAAAGAAACTATGAGAGGACTCAAAAATAGACAAAAGAAGACAAGAGAACTTTTTTTTTTCATGTCGAATGTTTAATATGAAATATTTTTGTGAAATTATTTTCATGACAATGAAACATATGTACCTGCCAAATTGTTAGTATCACATTGTAGAGTCAGGACATCTCTTGACACATTGATTGATTGATTGATTGATTGATTGATTGATTGATTGATTGATTGATTTTTTTTGTATTAAAATCAACATATTTAATTTAATAAAATAAAAACGAAAAATATTTTACGTTACTGCTCAAAAAACATATTTCAAATAAATGCTGGGGGGGGCAGGATTTACAGTTTACACAAAAATATGAAGCAGCATAACAATTATCAACATTGCTAAAAAAAAAATAAAATAAAAAAATATTTTGAGCAGCAAATCAGCTTATTATTTCTGAAGGATCATCTAACACAAAAATCTATTTTGCCATCACAGGAATAAACCAGTGAATATAAACAAAGTCCATGAACCAGAAAATGAAAACCAAACGAAACCATTTGTTTGCTTATAATTTTTGGGTGAAATCATGAAATTCACCTGGTTAAAAGTAAAGGTACATTTGTGGAACTGTGGCCGTTCATTTACACAACAACAGCATTTTGGGGGCCTGGAAATGGGTTTCAAAGTGCA
This sequence comes from Cyprinus carpio, assembly GCF_018340385.1. NCBI lineage: Eukaryota > Metazoa > Chordata > Actinopteri > Cypriniformes > Cyprinidae > Cyprinus > Cyprinus carpio. The sequence continues at coordinate 17,854,196 of NC_056596.1, read as the reverse complement.
GGTTTTTGAAAAAATACTGATATTCTGTAAACTACAAAAATGTGAATTAGCCAAAACGGTGATGCATATTGCATGCATATTGGGTGTCAAGTCTACAGAAATGTGTAGTGTTTCTTTACAAAGTGACTTTGCCAACCACTGGCCTGAGATAAACTTCATCTAACATTACTCTCTCGTCTTCTTTATTGCTGTCCTTTAACAGACCTGTCAAAAAGCCTCTAAAAACTCTGCGGACATGTTCAGTCTGAGGCCTAATTAACTTTGTGCAAGTATTCATGTACTGGCGAGAAGGAAACTAAAGCTTCACTTTGCTGGTTTTGATCAGTATCATGAAGTGAGCAGAAGTGCGAACCACAACTGGAGCATTGTCATAACGACTATCTCTGATGATCATGTAGCGCCACACTTCTGAAGACTCTTCACACGCTTTAAGATCCAAGAGTCAACTGAATTGCTCGAATGAGAACAGGGGAGAGATAAACTTGGGGGGAGGATGTTGAATGTAAAATAACAAGAGAATCTCGTGTCAACAGTGCTGCATACATCTGCGACAAATCAAAGAGAATAAACAACGCTGTGATTCGCGCGCACCTTGACAGGCCGAGCGTTTCTGACAGGCGACGACTCCGGGTGAGCCTCCGAGTTACTAAACTCAGCTTTTTACAATCGCGACGCTAAATATGCGATGACATCGCAGCGTGAGTCTGGCACATTGAGAGCAGTTTTACCTCGAGCTCCGCTGAAATGCTGCCTGAGTTTTAGAAACTACCACTCGGTTTTCACATCACACCTGAAAGGCTGTCATATTAGCACGTCACGTCCTGTAGACAAGTAGTCTACTGCTAAATACCCTACAGAGACACACAATCACTCCTAAAACTTTAAAGGTAACGCGCTATACTTTTACAGCATTTATTTTTTTTCCCTGAAGTCCACTTACGAACTTGCACCAGTGAGGTCGAAATTTAGTTTTCATGACCATTTTCCACCCTGTCTCTGACCCTTAGAAGTAAATTAAACAGTAGATTGTTTAAAGGGGTCATGAACTGCCTTTTTTATTACTTTGTACTGTTCTCTGAGGTGTACTTGACTTCCAATGACTTCCATAGTATTTTATTTATTTTATTATTATTATTTTTTTATTTTTTCCATATCATGGAAGTCAATGGAGACCAGAAACTGTTTGGATACCAACATTTCTCAAAATGTTTTCAAACTGAGGGTGAGTAAATTATGACAGAATTTTAATTTCGAGTGAACTATCGCTTTAAGTGATTGTATATTCAGAGATATTGTATTCAGATATTCAGATTGTATATTTAAGGTAGTATAATTATTTATAATTGTTATATGTTTTTCACTATTTTAAATTGTTAATTTTCAATTCACAACAAAATTTCAAAAATTAATTAATTTACAACAAAATGCAAAAATGAATTAATTGACCTCATAAACTGCACAAAATCAACAATTAGATAAATATCAACAAACCAAATGAATAGAAAACATTTTTATGAATAAAATACTATTATTCCATTAAGTTACAGCATATCTAGTGAGTGGCAACTATATGGTAGTACACACAGCACTGTGCAACACAGACCAATACTACAACATTATATATAACATATGCATACTCAAATCCCACATATGTGCTGACTATTCCCAAATAACAATCCATTAAATCTTAAAAAGATGCTAAGGCATTCAATGAAAGAGGTTGATAACATTTAGAAGGCAGTGAGAGAGATGCTAATTCTACAACTCGTAGCATGTAATGCTTGAAGAAAGGCCGACACAATGAACTGCCCTCAGCAAAGCAAAGACAAGCCTCTCATGTGTGTTTACTGACATTTTACAATGGTTTAGAGTCAGTTTATGATTGTAATGAATACACATTATAATGACCTGTGACTATGGTTACTATCATTTGTGAACAGATAAAAAGTGTTATACACCATTATAAAAGCCTTTATAATGTTTAAGAATGCATTTCTAAAGCATTCATAGAAAACCTTACGTATTAAGTCTTTAGGTACTAAAAGTACACAGGAGTGAATTCAATCACACAGTCTATCAAAAACGAGATCTCGGGATTAAATGTTGCATCCCTTCTGAGCACTTGGCAACGTAAATTGTTTATCAGACACTAATGCAGGCGTTTAATCCAATTTGCATTCATATTAGTTACCGGGTATCTCCATCCGAGGGGAATTACTTCTTTAGTGGCCCTCTGAGAGTCCAAAATAACTTCATGCATAATATTGGTATCTTTACATTTCTCATTTGAGAAGCCAATTGCTTTCAAATACACTCTGCTCTCACAAGTGATTGGTGAAGTCATTTGGAAAGGCTTCAAGCACACACACACACACACACACACACACACACACACACACACACACAGGTTATGGAGCTCGTCATAGACTAGCAGTCACCAAATTAATCCGCCGACTGCATTGCGTCTTTGTGCCTGTTGGGTCTGTCTGGGTCTGGATGTAAGTGTGTGAGTTTAAACTGTTCTCTGTGTGTTTACTGAGTAGATCTTTGAATCTGCAATAAGGAAGTTTTGATTTCAATCAATCAATCAAAAGTGTTTATTCATATTCTTATATTAGTTTTGAACCTTGTGTCATAGAAGCTCACATAAGAAGGATGGGGAATAGAATTGTGAAAATTAATAAAAAAATAAAAAAAAAAACATTTGATGAAAAATGGCATAGGAATGGCATCACTCAGAAATTACTAGTAAATAAAAATTAAATAAAAAAAGTCAAGTAACGGTGTTCCTTTAGTATCATTAAGATACCATTATGGTTATTATTATTTTTAGTATAAACTGTTGTGTATTTTTCTTATATATTATTATTTTTAAAACATTTATTTCAGTTTGAGTTGAGTTTAATAAATCAATTTAAAGAAGATGAGAAATGTTATCTTGTCAACTAGCTGAAATAAAACTTTGTAATATTATATTTCAGTTTACATTTAATTTTATTTCAAGTAAGGTTTTATTTTTTATTATTTTATTAATGCTTTTAATTTTAGTTTTGTGATCTATAATAACTCTGGCAAGTAACACATTGAATTAAATGTGACATTTAAAAGTGGTAAGACTAAAATAGTATTTTCTTATAAAACACACTCCAATAATCTTTGTTTACAGCTTTGAAAAATCTTTTTTTTTTTTTTTTTTCACAGAGCCAGACACCACTAATGAATGGTCTGTTACTCTCAAATTGTTTATCTGGAACATATTTTCTAACAAAGGCAGATTTCTCTCTCACATCTCTTTACCTCAGTGGCTTCTGAATGAAGGTTTTAACAATAGAACGCATATGACTTCACCCAGACAATAGTGTGACTGGGGTATAAAATACATTGTTTACAGACAAAATCCATACTTTCGAGACACTGAGAAATGTGGGGTTGCTAGAGGTAAAGCAAAAATGAGCTGAAGACAATGAGACACTTTTGACAGTAAACTGTAGGTTGCATACAAAGAGACAGGGGTCAAGTTGAAATTGTCCATCACCCAGACAAGCAGAACTCATTTGGATGCAAACGAGTGCCTACAATATTCAAATATTCAATATATATTCAGAGCGCCGGACTCACGGATCTTCCCCCTACAGAAAAGCTTCTTAGCCATGTTTAACTCAGTATGAGTTCAAAGTGCAGATACTGTGTGTGTGTGTGTGTGTGTGTGTGTGTGTGTGTGTGTGTGTGTGTGTGTTCATTTGTTTGATTTCAACTTTCTGTTTACTGTCGTTTTATTAACTGAAATGAAGAAACAACAGTAGACTGTGAAAGCTGTGAAAGTATAAAACTGTGCCAAACTCAGCCTGCTGCATCATGGCTGTGATAAAGTAATTATCTAGCAGTTTGTCCTTAAATACTATATGTGTGACAAACAGTGCAGGTTATTATATGACTCATAGAATCACATGACATGAGTCAGTTTCTCAGTGACATTGCACCTGTCACAAAAACATTAAGACATAGTGATTTTCTTTTCATTTTCATGAATTTTCCACGTGGAGGAAATCTACGGAGCCCCTAAAGGGTCATTGTGGTGGAAAAAAATCAGAGTGAGTGAAAAAATTTGGGGTGGGAGGAAAAAATATTTTTTTTATTTTTTTGCGTTCTCTCGCAAAACCAGCTGAGTTCGGACAAACACTTCCTGTTTACTTTAAAGCTTGTAGTGGTTTATACAGCTCCATAAGTTCACAATGTAGCGGTTCATAGAGTTTTGTTTTGAACTTGGAGAAATAGTCAGTGCATGCTTATTACGGCAGGGTTTTGGGACATACTAAAACACTTAATGTAAAACACTGTGTGAGAGCCGTGGGAACGGAGCGAGGCCGGTGGAGCACCTGCGCCATTCACCGGTAACGAGTCCCGCGAAGGAGAACTGAAGGAGGGACTGATGACAGTGTTGGACGATAGAGGACCAGGCTCGGACTTTATTTTGTGTTTGGTTCTGTTTGTGTGCGACAGTCGTCCACGAGTAGGGGCTGTCGCGGTCTTTTAGGTATATTTTATTATTAAAGTTTTTGTTTGAATGTTCGCCGGTTCCCGCCTCATTCTTCCCGTGACTAAACGTTTGTTACACACTGGATGACTAAATTCAGTACACGGATTACACACCATATTATTAAAGTAGACAGACAAGCAGAATAGCCCAGAATATGAACGTAACCTGGTAAACTGCACTTTAAGCGTAGGCTATCCCTCACAGAAAGAAAGAGTTTTATTTTAAACTTGGACTCAAGTTCAAATAGGCTACAGTCAGCTTTGCCTATAGTTTAAGACATGGTTGTGGGACATTCTAAAACACTTAATGTGGATGTAGCTACTATAACAGTGACATTGGAGCCCTAATTCGGTATGGCCTAATAAATACTATTAATGCTAATAAAAATTGTAATATTAATAACCTTATTAATAGCTATCAGTAAAGCAAATAGCCATAATACAACGTTTCTCCCCCATTTAAAACCGTCAGGATATAGAAAGGATCCTTTAGGGAAGCTGGACAAAGACAGTAGGCTAAAACCAAAATATGGTAAACAGTTTATTAATAGAATATAGCCTATTATGCACAGGAAAGCAGACAAGCCCAGAATAGCTAGAAACAAGCCAAAAGCTAATGTAAAGCGAAACTGGGCTCACGTACAGCTCTCTTTCATCACAAATCCAAATGTTTCCATATTCGCAATGTATTTGAAGAAAAATCATAATGAACAAAAATGTGCCGCACTGGAGTGGGCCGGGGCTCACGATACGGCACAGACATAATACAGATTATTTAAATTGATTGTGTAACGTTATTATATATATATATAAGAGAGTGTGTGTGTAATCACATTTTATATGCAAATGTATAACTACAATATATATCAAGTTCACACATTTCCACAATACGTTTTTTTTTATGCTAAATTGTACTTCTTTTCACAAAGGTTCTTGTTGAATTTTCTGATTTTTGATTTCCGACTTAAGTATTTTGGCCATTTCTTTGGTTGAAACAGTTGTTCTGAAACGCTAGAGGAGACACGTGTGAGATTATTGAAGCAGAAGATCTTTCCATTTAACAATGGGAATGAGAAACAACGAGGATTTAAGGATTTTAATTTGCAATAATATTTATACAAGATATTGTCAATAATAGCACAATATTGTGTGAAAATAAAATATTACAAATGTTAATAATAGTAAAAAACAATTTGGCCATAATGAGGTACAGTGGAGTATAACGCAGCATCACGTGCACTTTGAATCAGGAGCGCAGAAAAATGTTGTCTAGGTAGGGGGCTAGGTGCTAGGGGCCATTTTATCAATGATTAAGGTTGTAAACAGTCTTTGAACTGCTGGAGATCACCTACAGGAATGCCACCATAAACCCAAATCTACAGACCATCCTGATCCGAATCCATCTGCACCGCCACAGAGTCACTTGAGCGTCACCCATAAGTCACAGCACATCAGACACCTTCTATCACAGCCATCATCTTCAGCCCAGGATCAGCTGAAATCCTGTGTCACTGGAAACTCTGTACGGATGAGTTAATGATATAAACACAACTGGATAGCAGAGAGTGTGGGTCAGGCCAGAGTAAGAGCCTATTTACCTGAATGAGAGGCTGGTGTAAAGTATTGGAGTGGATATCACATCAACCTGCCAAAGCCTTTTTAAATGGGGTCCAGGGCTTAAACTGATTTATCTGCTGGCTCCCCCAGGGGCACTTTAGAGTGTGCAGCTCAGCAGATATCATTACTGCAGCACACACACACATCCACACTAACAGGTGTGTGTCTGTGTACATGCACATATAAAATATTGCTCCACAAATGCATATTGTTTGTGCTGTAGGAAAAACATATAAAATAAACCCCAAAAATGGCACATTGTAAAAGAGGTATTACTGTTACAGAGGTCACTACAGATTTGATAGGATTGGATTCTCAAAAGTAGGCTATACTTAGCAGAATGCAGTCAAGGGTTGAGAAATAAGGGGGATTCGTGACGTGTCAGAAATGAAAGCGAATGTGTTATGTACTCTCCCTCACCTTTCAAAGCTTTTCAGCACAACATTCGGTGATCTTCCAGCTGTCTCAGTTGAATCTTGATAGACAACAGCTGTAAAACCAGCACCCATCTAAGAAGTAAATTAATAATTGCATATATAAAACAAACAAAATGTAAACCTTATCAAGAGAACTGTTTCATTTGTGAGAAGAAAAACATCTGTGGTGGACAAAATGTGTAAGGGAAGCCGAGCACTGCATGATCAGAGATAAGATTTACACGAAGAACAAAGACTGTAAGCGAGAGCGAGACTCGACTGTACAGATACAGCACACAAAGAGAAATACACTGAAGTTTCACACAAAGCAGTCCGCATGTATGAACACTAATCACAGGTATGAATACAAAATATAAAGTAAGCTATTGTCATTATTTAAATCATTAACGCACATTTTGGTGTGTGATCTGTCCAAGTTGGACTGATGTATTTATCAGATCAGAATAATTTGCACATTTTGATTTCATAATGTTTGTTTGACTCCGTTTCTTTTATTAGTAATAATAATATCCCATTGTTATTGCAAATTGAGATCCATTCATCCATCCATCTATCATGTCACTGCACACAGTATTTTTTTTAAACTGATGAAGCCATTTGATAGCTTTGTGTTGTAAATAGGCTGAAATTTAAGTTGTTTTTCCCTGAAAATCGTTCACTTTCATTCTGTGGGGAAACATTCTGCTAAACATTTCCTTTTGTGTTCCACAAAAGAAACAAGGGAAAAACTATTGGTTTTGAAAGGCATGGTGTGATGAAATGTCCTGGTCTCCACTCACCTCATCAGGTTGGGGGATCACCACATTCACAGCTTCTCTGTGTCATGAGATTCTCAGGATCCCCCCCAGACCTCTTGCTCTCCGGGATCTGTTCAGTTTCTGGTTCTTGGAGTTGCTCAGTAGGATGCAGCCCCTGACCGTTACTTTGACTGGCTGTGGACTCATCTGTGAAGGCCTGGGCTGGTGTTGGTGTGGTGGTCTTGACATCTGGCTCTAGTCTCTCATGAGTTTGACAGTTTAACCCCTCACAAATGTGCTGCTTTGATCCTAAAGTGTGTGATGAAGATGGTATGAACTCATGAGTCAAAAAATCAGACACCTGCAAATAGAGAATAGAACATATGAAATTTTTACAATTTTATTTATTTATTCATTTTTTTTTTTTTTTTTTTATTTTGCAGTTTTGCCATTTCATTGGATAATTTCATGGAATAATATTGCATAAATGCATCTGTTATATGCTTTAAGGTACATAAGGTACAATATGCTGCTCCATTACTTTCTGATAGCAATAAAATCCATTTTAGAAAATGAACTTTTAGATATGCTATATTATTAAACATGAAGTTAGCTAGTTTTAAACACATTTACGATATGTGCTTATAAATACAAACACCCTCACACACACACACACACACACATATAAATCATCATCAATAAATAAATGTAACATTCCATAAAATCTTGACATATATGTTTATCAATATTTACAAATCAACATTTGGTACCAAACTGTCTAGGCTCTCCTGAGGGATAGCTTGATTTTGTCTAAATATTCAGCCCTGTTACCCATTCTGGCATTTATTGCTCAAGTCAAACTGAATCTTCATTAAACAAACATTAACGCACTAACTTCCTCTTATCTTCACAGTAACTGCATCATGTGCCGTTTTTTGTGCTAATCTAAAACGGGTTGACAAGCACAAATACCCTTTAGCTCAGGAATAACATTTCACTCGACACTGGCATGATTACTCTTCATTAGGCTGTAATGTGACAGTTTGACAAGTGCAGTGGCTGTTTTAGTCACCTGCTGATGTGTGTACACAGCCCAGTGGAGATCAGACCTCTCTGGAAGTGGCCATTAAGCACAGTTCATCTGTCAGACTTCAGTCCATACTCAACCTCCACTACACTTCATTTGGAAAGAGAAATCCCAGCGGGCTTTGTGTCATTTATAGCAGCACTCATGTTCATTAAGACCTCGGTGGTGGCCATGTATATTCCAGTGCTTCACTTCGTGTTGAGGCTTGTAACGATTTTCTTTTTTGTAAAAAGTGAACTACATTTTTATTTGCATATCCAAAACAAAAGCCTCATCCAAACTGTTTTAGCTTTTTTTCATATAATGCCAGAAACCAGAGATCAATGAGACTAGTGGTGAAGCTCCCTTCAATGAGATGTCACATTAAAATATCCCAGCTTTGCACATGTCACAGCTGTTCTTGCCTCCATTTCCACTGACATGTCATGTCTTTCATTAGACAAGAATGTCTCAGTAAAATGTCCCCCTATTCAAGTCAGCTTAAACAGTCAGCTCCAATGGGTATTCATTACACACGGATTGGTAACTGGCGAGGAATTGTTTTCATATACATAATGGTCAGATGTGTAATCCAAGCCGTTTGCAATTAATTAAGAGACACTGTGTGCATGTGGTCGCTTGTACTTTGGCCTTTTCTGGACAATGGCTGCTTCGTCTTGGTCTGCAGAACATTTAACATATTTGATATTGCTGAATACTTGTGCAATAAAGTAATTCCACTGTTAAACTTTACAGGAATAGAATTAAGCTGAAGATTCTGTGTTGGGACAGGCTTTGCTTTGAAGTCTAGCTGAATGAAATGTAGACTAAACATTCCTTTGAGTGACTTTATTTTGATTCTAGAAGAAAAACAGAATGAAAGTTGAAAGACATACATCTATAAACATAAAATAATCTTCCAGCATCAAATAAAAACAACAAAAGAACCCTAAAACAAACCACAAAACAAAACAAAACAGAAAAAACCCAAAACAAACCACAAAACAACAATAAAACAAAACAAAACCCAGAAACAACCCCCCCCCCATATATATATATAAAACCCAAAGCAAAACACAACAATAACAAAATAAAACAAAACAATAACCAAAAACCCAAATAAAGTTCTATAAAGTTTATTTCAACACTGGACAATAAACATGGAAATCAGACCCGTTGTTATAGCACTATGACACGGCTCTGAAAAAATGTGCCACAATGTTCGCTCTGCAGCTGCTGCAACACTTTAGCTAATCCACTTCTAGCTTTGGTGTGTCCATTTCCATCTACTGACATGTGATATCCACAACAGTCTGAATACTACGAGGCTCAAAGCCACAGGATCCACCTGGGGTCAAAACACAGCGTGGGACAAGGCTTCATTCAGCAAGGAGTGGCAGAAGGACACCAAAGAGGAAATTACACAAATTCACAGACAAGAGCTACCTTACAGGATAAACATAAAAAACTGCAGGGCAAACAGAAACAAGGAGGCCGGAACTAATCTTTGCTATAGTATTAACGCTCAGTTAAACTGAGGAATTCCCTACCGACCGGAGAAAGGAATTCCGTATAAACAAGCAACTGGTAAACACGGATAAAAATAACACAATCTAGCAATTTTGGCTAAAACGGGCACCAGTTACTCCATGACTGCAGCAAGCACGGGATTACTCACATCACAGCTGTTATCACTTCTTTTTCTTTACTTACTGTAACTGTAGATATATCATTATGTTAGGACAAACATTTTCACTGAGTGTAGAAAACACTAAATTTATCCACACTGCTGAGAGGAATGTAAGCGAGCATCAGCATAAATGCAACCAACTGGATCCGTCTTTATGAGCAAAGCAACCACATAATGAAGTCATATCACCGTAAAACTGACTGTGATGCATCAAATCTTAGAATGTTTTGTGGAAAGAGAACATTATTCATGCACCATTATCGTCAATCAATGTTCATTTAGCCACTGGAGTTATTGACTCTGTCTAAATAAAAGCATAATCTTCTGATTATACAGTGTAAAAAGTGAAAATGTGCAGCTGTTTCCACCTGTCCTGATCCATTACTTTTGTTGGTCTAACCCAGAGGTGATTCTGTCATATTAAGTAATATTTTGGACTTTTTAACGAATACAAGTGATTTGGATGTTACAACATAAATCATATCTTTACATTTCTTGAGCTTTATTACGGTGTAGAATATTGTCTGTTTACTTTGAGGAAATCATGAAAATCATGGTATGGTTCTCTGCATTTTATATATAACACTTTTTGGGGTGAGAGGTTTCAAATGAATAATAAGCTAGAAGATCTTATTTTAGAGGTTTATCAGCTGTTGAAGAGGATTGGGGCTGCTCTTGGACCGAAACAAACTTTAGACATGGGTTGGGGTGTTGGAAAGAGGGGCTTGTTGTGTTGTTCTACATTTTAATAGTGTACATTTGCATAAAATTACATATTGCACACCAGTGCATATTTGCCATCCTTTTTGAATGCAAAACATGTTAATTATATAATAAACTTGTCACTTTTTGTGTCTATTGAGCTTAACAACTTTTCTTTTCTTTGACTGTAAATGCAGGTCCTTCTTGGTCCATGAAACCAACATCTAGATGAAAACACAAATCAATATACTTATTACAATGCTCAAAGAAACAAATCAAGACTCAAATAAAACTGCTGAAAAATAATTGTATAATAAACACATAAAATGTTTAAATGTCCCAACTGAGAGAGACTTTTGCAGATCAACAGGTGTCTCGACAAAAACTAATGCATTCAGAATGTCTTATACACACTTTAACCTGTTGTTCTCATGAATAATTCCATCCAAAGTTAATGCATTAGAATAGTTAGATATACAAGAGTATAGTGCATCAACACACAGCTTCAAGTATATTATAGCCTAATACATTATACTCTTTAAAGTGTAACCATATCTATGGTTACAATTGCTGGGTTAAAGGTTTGATGTATAAATCAAGAACACCTGCTTTATATATAGACTTCCGATACAGCTCTCGCACAGAGTCATGCTGCATTAAGAAAGCACTTAAGTCTGTTAATAGAGATTAGTCACCTCTCTGCATGTTTAAATTGTTCAAGGGATTCAACCGATACTTTTATGTTTTGTTAAAAGATAAGAGATGTCTAGATGAACAGTTTATGCGTGCATCTTTACTGTAATAAGCGCTCAGGTGCTCGCATATAAAGCGCGGTTTCAGGTACATGTTCCAGCAGGCGTGTGTCGCGTCGCTCGTGTGTAGCGCGAGGATCATGTGTTCCTCCATCTGCAGTCAGAGGTCCTAACATCCTCGCCCTGCTCCAGTCTGATTCGGGGAAGTCATGTTAATAGTGCACGCGTTCCTGAGCGCGTCAGAGCGCAGAGGATTATATCTCACAAGCGACGCAACACAAAACGCGACGCTCCATTCAGAAGCAATATATATATATCGAATATAATTAGAATATTGCACACTTCTTCCAATATATTTAGAAGAAGAGCACAGAACTCTATTAAATAAATATGATCAGTGCAGACTGTAGTTCTGGTTTCAGCGCGTCGATCTCGTTGCTTCCAGCGCGTTCACATTTGGAGCTGAATAGATTCAGTGCATATTTAGAATGAATGGCCTACTATTACTTTTAAACGGTAGTTGATTTTGCATTATACTGATTTTAATTATATTTTCTCTCAATTCAGTACAGTAATATAGGCTACTAAATAATCGTAAAATAATCTAAAATAGAAATAAATAATCCATTGCAAACTCATCAGTCAGGTGTAAATGACAATAAAAAGACGTAGCCTGTATTATGGAAAATAAATTAATTACTAGAATTAAAAACGCTGGGTGGGGGGCGTTCACACTGGCGAGATTTTCCCTCCCCAAAACAATCCAATTTAAATAGAACAGGTTTTTTTTTTTTTTTTTTTTTTTTTTTTTGAGCAGTTTAGTCAGGACTAGTTCAAAAATTGCTAAAAACTAAAAATACACCAGTAGCCTGGAACTCCAGAACTATTTTTACAAAGTGAATTTTGTCAAATGTCAAAAACAGCATGTGTCTCAACTGTCAAAGACGATAGACATATTCTACCACGCATTTACTTAGATAGAGGTAAAAAACAAACAAACAAACAAAAAAACCTCAGATTGACTCAAAAGGTGCACTGCCGTTTTTTTTTTTTTTTTACTTGCCTGCATCTTCAGCGCTTGTGGTGAGAGATGTTGAAATAAGAAATGCGCGACACAAAAGTGCGCTAAAGATTTAAAAAAGAAAAGAAAAGAAAAAAAAGCGTATTGTGTGAACGGCCCTTATGTCAAGACCAAATGAAATTGTGCATTTGAGTGGACGCTAAAAAGTGTGTGTGTGTGTGTGTGTGTGTGTGTGTGTGAGAGAGAGAGAGAGAGAGAGAGAGCAGGAAAACTCAGCTCGAGCTCTTCTTTCACTCTTCTTGAGGAAGCGCGCGGAACTCCAAACACTCTTCTATGTACCGAAGACACCGGTCACGCGAGAGACCTCGTTTAACTTCCTAATATCGAGAGCTGATCAGCTTTGAATCTTTGATTTCTCCTTCGATGGCACCCAGGATGAGTGCGTGGACTCTCGGGCTCGTGAGGAGACTGTAGCAGATCTGGTCATGGCGTTTCCTCAAGGATACTTGTACCAGTCGTCTCTGTCTCTGTACTCGTGTCCTCCGTGCGGCTCCAGCGCGATCACGGGACCGCGGACGGATGATCTGGGACGGTCCTCCAGCGGATCTGCTTTCGCCCCGTACGCGTCCACAGCCTTCAACTCACTCCAGTACAGCCCCGAATCCACAGCCCCCTTCACTACCTATGGGGTGAGTTTTTAAAGCCCAAGGTTTACAGGCCTACTTGAGGTTTATTATGGTTATTATATTATATGGAACTTTTTATTATTATCGCTGTGAGTATTTCACTTTGTTTTTCTGTATTGCACAACAAAATCAAGTGTTTTCTTGACGCCTAAGCGAATAGTTTTAAGAACTATCATTTGCCAAATATATGAAACATTTACAAAATAAATGTAATCAATTTCATGTGTTACGCACTTTGATTAAGCCAAACGATAACATTTAATAACCGAGAAAGGGAGTGAACATAAACATTAAAAATATAGTTAACGAATAGTGTTCTGTAATCGCGGAGTTTACATTCTATTCTTCAGAATATTCATTTTCATTAAATTATATTTGGGTGTGTGTATGGTGAGCTTTCATATTAACTTGCATCAAATAAGTGTAAATCGAGTGTGATTAAAGTTATTATTATTGCAGTTAATAACGAAATATTCCAGAAACACCTTGGCATATCAGTTTTTAAACAATAGTAGGCAGTGGAAACGGAAAACGGATCATCAGGGAACACAGATAGTCGCTGTGCTTTCCCCCTTAAATTGTAATCTTTATTAATTCATTGCCCAGGGCTCCCCATATGACCCTTCTCCAGGCATGACTGGCTCTATGGGCTATCACCCGTACGCCGGCCCCCTGGGCCCGTACCCGTTTGGAGACCCCGCTTACCGGAAGAACACCACACGAGATGCCACCGCCACCCTGAAGGCCTGGCTCAGCGAACACCGGAAAAACCCTTACCCCACGAAAGGAGAGAAAATCATGCTGGCCATCATCACCAAGATGAGCCTCACTCAGGTGTCCACCTGGTTTGCCAACGCCCGCAGAAGACTGAAAAAAGAGAATAAGATGACTTGGACGCCACGGAACCGGAGCGAGGATGAAGATGACGAGGATAGTATTGATTTAGAGAAAAACGATGATGACGATGAGCCGCTCAAAACAGCCGAAACAACACAGACCACCAAAGATTCAGGTGCTTATTTGTTCCCCTTGTTATGTATGCGAGTGATTATATTGTTATTATATTTCTTATATTTTATTAACACACACACACACACACACACACACACACAGTATATATATATAAATATAATGATTATATAAGTATATATATATAAAATGTTTAAACAAGTGTTAATTACATATCAGGATGCATGAGATTACAAAAAGGTCAAATATTTTGTGGTTTAAGCATCAAGTTAAAAATACAATAATTTTTTTTACCATGCATACTGTAAACAAGTAATTATTTTCAATAATAATAATATTTAAAACAAAATCTGAAATAAGTTTCCACAGGGTTTAGATCCTTTTCATGAAAAATATAGCTATATTATAAAAAAATAAATAAAATTAATAATTAGCTAAATAATAACCTTGACAAACTGTCAGAGGGTCTACTACAATATAATTTACTGTTTGAATGTTTTTCTTGTCACATGTTTACAAAACAACCCCAGTATGTTACATCGCCTTTAATTTGGAGGACAAACGTTTAATAATAATAATAATAATAATAATAATAATCATAATAATAATAATAATAATAAATACATCGACAATATTTTAAAACAAAAGGGGGGCAATAATTTGCAGCCCTTTGATTAGACTTTTTCTCCTGACAGGTTTTACAAACAAGTTCCCACAAACCTTTAACCTCTCACATTTATTGTAGCTATTTATTGTATTTTTGATAGATTTGCAGAAGTCAGTGTTCCCTTGTATTTATAGCCTAAAGCCTAAATACGACAAATATCGTTGGCCTATATATAGCTATATTATAAAAGCTATTTCGCTATTTTACAAATAGACTATTGTAGGCATCTACATATTTTTCATGCTATTTGTCTGTTGCTATAACAGACAGTTCTAACAGTAATCCTGTCATCATTTGATCGCAGTTGTGAATGACTGCACAGAAAACCGCGCGGAAGATCTGGACGACGCGACGGATAGTGTCATCCTCGACTGTGGAGAAGAAGAGAACCGGACAGTATCTGTGTCTCCGGTGCCCACGTCCTCCTCTCCCCAAAACGAGCTGAGCGAAGCCAAGAGGCCCCTCAGTGAAAACTGCAGACCCACGTCTGTCATTCATTCCGCAAACCCGACCCCCAAACCCAAACTCTGGTCTCTGGCCGAAATCGCTACGTCGGATAAGGGGAGTGACGAAGCGTCACAGACATCAGGGGCGTTATCGCCCGCCGGGTCACCAGCGCAGTGCCCCTTCCCCCCCAGACACTTATACTACACATCTCCTTTCTACACGGGCTTCACGAACTATCGCGCTCTCGGACCCCTGAGCGGCGCCGGTTCAAACTCAGCGCATCTGAGCGGAATTAACCAGACTGTGTTACACAGAGCGAGAGACGGCAGACTGACTCTGGAGATGTGCAGAGAACTCACCTGCGAGCACGAGAGGGCGAATGTTTAGTGTTTGTATTTATTATTTCCCTATTTAAACGCATTTTTCAGTATGACGAATGGCAAATGAAAAGCTCCGATAAAGAGTTAAGTCTGAACTTTACAGGAAGCACAAAACTTTTTATAGATTTTTAAAAAGGAAATTGTATGGAGACATTCTTTTCTTTACGTATCTGTCATTTATTGTGAGATATTTGTGCCAGAGGCCAAAGTACTAATTTAAAACATGTTTGTAATACCAGCTGGTTAAATTATTAAAAAAATATTTTTGGATTTTCAAGCAAATTTGGCAATGTATATTCTAGAATCAATGGTTTTGTTCGTGGCTAGTAAATTATGCACATGCTCTCTTTAAACTTAAAATACATAAATCACACCCATTTTATTAGGAAATGATGAAATAATTATGTGAGAGTTGCTTTTATATGCTTGCAAAAGAGAAACTATGTTAAGCATCAGGTCCAGTATCATGAAATTCTCTCCCTGGTCTGAAGACATCAGTCAAGAAAATTTTATTGCACCCAAGATATTCTTTATATATATATTTTTTTGACCCATTATGGATTATTCTATCATCTGTTCTTTGCAGAATGGCGTGCAGTGCCTTGTGCTACACCTACATGGACTCAAAGAAAACACTCAATAACTGTAACACTCGCCTCCTGGGCATAATACGGTGGATAAATTGTAAATTTAAATAGCACAAGTCAACATTTATTGCAGGGGGATTATGGGACAGTACTCTTAAGTGGAGGAGATATTAAATTTATGGTCCATAAAGCATCTTCTCATGAAATGTGTGTCGCATCAGAGAAAAACAGCGAGGGGCTAAAAATGTTCAAAGAGCATTTTAAAAGGTATTAAACGTGTAAATTTACAATTTAGTAAACTCTTTGCAAGGAAGACAGGATTCAGGCAAGACAGGAGTCCGACGTCAACAAACATCAGAGAAGCACCTCGGGCCCCGTGGCTTACAGGGGTAACACAAACCCATGAAAAGAGGCTGCAAGGACTTGAAAAGCTCTCAAATCCCTCCAGTAAATTCTAAGTTCAGACATATATTTATACTCGGCGCAATGCTACTTCACAATTCACTGAACTCAAAGCTTTGTAACTGAAGAAGCTCCGGCAAAACTATCCAATCATCCTGTGACCAATCTCACATTCAGCAGTCATTTGATCTTTTTATTGCTTTACAAGGGGGTTTTAGGGCCGCTATAGAGATGAGTTTTCCTTCTCAAAAATTGAAACTAAAATTATACATTCTTATAACGCTATGATTCATATAGAAACCAAAAGCATGCACTGACAACATAACAATACAATTTTGGTGAAAATGTCTTCTAATATTCCTGTCATACTGTATGTTTCAGGCTGTGAATTGTGGACAGTCTATAGCGAGAGAAAATGTGTAAAAAGCTCATCCACTCTTCATTCCACACCCTAATCAATATCGGTGGGCTGTTTTGAAGCATGCACGCTTTTGCTCTTAACTAAAGGCTATGTAAGGCTTTTAAAAGCATTGATTTGGAGCAGATCGATGGGGTCTGAGGGAGTGTTTTTCTGCATAGTGAGAAGGTGCTAACAGGTCGCTGATGAGACAGACAGCACGAGCCAAATTGTGGGTTGTTGAGAGCTGTGTTGTTCATATTGCCACTTGTCTACTTCATTCTGGAGAACCTCAAATCAGTTGATAAAGAGTGTTAACTTTACCTGGATGACATTTATTATATATTTTTTTTTGGATTGGAAATTTGTTTATTTTTATTTAATCTGGAGCTTTTCCAATCATTGCGCTTCACTGACATTTATAATGAACATTAGTGGTTCTCGACTGGTGTGTCGTGACCCAAAAATGGGACACAGGACTGTTCTGATCGCAAACAGCAGCAATAAAAATGCTAGCATGAGTTTAAATACAACTGACTATAGAATTGTGCATAGTTAGGATATGAAAGAGTCCTATGCTTTACTTTCCAATCAGATTCATCTGTCATTTGGTAAAAGGTAGTCAGGCCATATACATGGAATTAAACACAGTTGACGTGAAAAGCCCTCTTTCTTGAAGAAGAAGAAGAAAAAAAAGATGTGATTAAATTTAAATTCAATTGTAGCCATAATAAAAATGGTCTGTTTAATAATCAGATGGTCTGTTTAATAATAAAAATGGTCTGTTTGCTCAACCAAAATGTTTTATGTTAATTGTCAAGGGCATGAATCCCTTGAAATTCAAAAGACAAATATTGTTAAAATGTATTTTTAAAATTGAGCCTACGCCATGTAATCATTTCAGAATTGTGTTGGCTCTGTGCAGTTTATAGAAATGATAACACATTTCAATGGTTGTTTTTAAGGACATTTTTGTTCCATTTTGCACACTTTTAAAGATTAAGCTTCCAAAATTAAGCGTTGACATAGAAGAAATATTTTTTTTCTTAGTGTGTAAAAATATTTGAATAATTCAAATAACCTTTTTTTTTTGTTTTCCACCATAAAGAACCTGGAAAGGTTCCATGGATGCTAAAGGTTCTTCTAGATGCCAATAAAAAACCTTGATTTTTAAAAAATGTATCACATGATGTCCATTGCAAAATCTAGGCTCTAAAGCAGAACCACTGATCTGACGTAAACTACAGAGTAATTCCGATTTAGGGGTGAATTATTCTTTAGTTATTATTCATTCTCCTAACAAGCACGCCATCCAGTGTATTATTGTATTACACACTGACAGACCTCCAGGCCTTTGGCAAATAGATTTCATTTAGGGTTCAAAACGGCCAAAGACGCTGATGGCTCAATTTACTTAATAATAGATGGGAGGTAGTCTCTAAAATAATATTGACTTAAGCACTCCCGCATGCTGAGCAGGCTGAGGCGGGCATTAAGAGAGGAGGCGTTTGAAACAGACAGCTGTGCTACAGCCTCAGGGCTCCTCTTTAATTGAAAGGATCATTAGGAGCCTCGGCGTCCCTTAGCAACTACAATCCTCGCCGCGCAAATAATGCATCGCTCGTCACAAAGCCACAAACGAAACACAAGCCCGCTGCCGTCGCACGCCACATTCAATAAGATCACCTGACTCATGGGTAATTGTGTGCTGACAGATGATTGGCTAATTAAGACATGCCACCTCGCATTGTCTTTGGATGCCAAGGCTTGTTTGGTTATTTACATAAAAGACTGTGAATAATTTAGCACACCTGCAGACAGAAAACTATTCGCCCTGTTTATTGTAATGGGAAGAAATACCAATTATGAGGATTTATTTTGTGTGACGTGAATTAAATTGAGCATTATAATGCCCTGTGTCGAACGGCAGCAGGTTAATAAACTGAAATACAGTTAGAATTGTCTACAATAGTATGAAAAGCATGTAAGGGAGTTCGGGGCTAGTTGTCACTCTCACTCCAGTGAATATTTCTCAGGGAGGGTTTATGTTTGGAAAGGTAAAATCAGTATTGGTGCATACCTTTAAGTATTGAAAAATATAGTTGTGCATGTCATCGTTCTTTTCATAAGTAAGTTATCACAATGTGAATCAGCCAGTAAATAGCCTATTATAGCCTTTTTAGGTGAAAATGTAAACAATAAAGTGATTAAGATTAAGAAACAAAATATTTCATTAAAGAAGCAAAAAATGAAGGAAACAAATAGGAAAAAGAAATCTAATCATTGTTTTGGCCAACATAAACTGTAATAAGTTTAAAAATGTAAACCATGTGAACTACCTTTATAAAATTGTGACAAACTGCCTCAATCTGATGTTCATGAAAAAAAAAAAAAACTCATCCTATTATCTTGTACAGTTCAGCCTTTCTGTTGAAATCTACCTTGCTTTAATATATCCAAGTGTTTTGCGTTCAGTTCTTTACCCAACAGCTATTACAAAGATATGATGTTGGAATTGATGATGTTTGGAGGATAAAACTGACAAAATGTATTCTAATTTATGCACTTTTGAACTAAATCCACTACAGAAAAACAATTACACTTATTTAGAGTTTTGACTTAGATATATGTCTTTTTGACAACATCCCATTGTGAGACAACTAGTCCCAGTCTTCTCAACTCACAATCAGTTCATATGTACTTTTCTGTCTGATTGCATTATTTCATGTAGGTGCAGGTATATTATTTAAACAGCACTAAGCTGAAATCACATTAACATAAAGTGCACGAAAAGTGCATCCAAGATCTGATTAGCGTGCATCCTAACAGCGCGAGGAACACACCAACTTTGTAAACCAATGCATTCATCTCATCTGTTAGAGCATTTAGTTAAGCTGAAGGAAAGAGAATGTTATCCAGAAAGCCGGAACAAAGTTTGAAAGGCAGCGCTCGCAGGTTTAATATTGCTATATCACAAGCACTCCCGCATTACATCTGTAAAGCAACGCATACAGCAAGAACAACTGACAGAGTGCCTCTGTATTCACAAGGGTTGAGTTATCATATTAAAAATACATTTATTCTAAGTCAATTTTTGAGATTGTTTGGCAGTGTTGGAAACAATAACATCATGGAGGACTCCATATTCCTGCCAGCACCCTGGGGTAACACTATATTTCTTTTTGATGTGATTAAAACACAATGATGAATATGGTTTGCTTTGTATCTGAATAATGGGTTGGAAAGCGAGACTGCGTTGGTGAATGGATTCCTTCATCTGAAATGGAAAGACACAAATATATGATTGCATTTTTATCTATTCTGAAAGAGCTTTAGGTGACATACTGTAAATACTGTGGATAAAAGTTTATATTTGAGATTGCAGGTATTACCAGCAGCGGCTCGTCCATTTTAATATCAGCCCAGCTGTTTTTATTATAACATTTTTTTTCTTCTTTACTTAGAGGCAATATATAGATGGACTATTATTGAATGGAGGCAGCCTTCCCCAAACATCACGATTCAAGAGTCACACAGGGAGACTACTTAGCCAACAAACCAGGCAGGAAACTGCAATGAATTAATAATCAAAAAGGGTTTGGAAGCTGTCAGAGTGATGTTGCCAAGCTCGTGACAAGTTTGCCAGCATGCATGAAAACATAGGAATTGCAGAAAGGAGCCCTGTCACTTCTACCCTTATGAACCTCGATGGAAAACAAAGATCTTGCAACCTCAAAAACTGATTATGCCATTAGGACCCAGTGTGAGAGAAAGGTCTCCTAAAGAAACCTGAATAAAGGAATCAGAGTCACAATATATACAAAAGTTGCTGCCTCAAATATACAATATATACAAAAGTTGCTGCCTCAAAGCTAGGATGTTTCCAGGCATTGCTATTGGGTATGTTAGCACATTGTTACATTTATTGCTTACTTGTCCAGCTTTAAATAGCTCCATTTATTGCTTACTTGTCCAGCTTTAAATAGCTCTCTTTGATACATATTGTCTTTAATAACTTAAAAAAAACTCTAGTGATGCACCAGCGTTTTGGCAACCAAAAACATTCACCTGTAAAGGGGGGAAAAAAGAATTGGTTGTTTCAGTCAAAATCATTGACCGAACCTGTTAGCTCTTCTTCCGATGAAACATTTCGATGCTAACTAGTTCATTCACACCATGTGGATAACCTAGTCAGCAGTGTGGACGTACTCCACCGTTAACAAAAGCGATGCTATAGAGTACCCATGCGTAAATTTTGTGCAGCTGAAATATTGAGAGGTGCCTCATTGCCAACAAACTTGATTATGCCTGGTTTATCGCCTTTGAGCATGACACCCTGAATTTAAGTCCAATTATCCAAATTTGTTACTGAAAATCTATTTTTGATTTTGGGCCAAATGAACATTTTCAGTTTTGTTCTCTATTTTGTAACTGCTCCACATGTAATTCTAAACCATTATGTAGTAATTTTTTTCTTGTCTATTTGTGTGTAGTATATTATATTTCCTCCTGTTGGCTGTTGTTGTGGTAGGCGTCTGTGGTCATGTCTGTGAGTATCTCCTGCTGAAAGAAGCTTGAGGACCAACAGCTGTCAGGATCTGTTCTTTGCCAGACAGCCCTTCCATAATTCCATCTCGGAGTCATTTTTCACCCCAATAATCCATCTCAACTGCCCCTAATCTGTACCAACTGCATCCTAGTGTTCTGATGTGTCACCTCCAGCAATCCACAGACTAAATGTGGATCCATCCTGCAGTGAACATTTTCAGTGTTGGTTGGCAACATCACATCACAAACATACCCCCTACGATGCCCCTCCATCCAACTCTCTCCAGGATCTGGCAGTGACAAATGTTATCACACCACTGTTTTTCCAGTAACCTGCTAGTCTCTCATACACCAGAGATCTTGCCCTGTAGTCACCTGAGCCACTGAGAAGATCCCGACACGTACTATAAATCACACATAATTTAGATGGAACATCAAATATACATACAACATGTCTTGAGGAGATGACAATTCTTAGTTGAACACAAATCATCTTGGAAAAGACAAAAAAAGAAGGTATTAAAAGCAAGCCAAAGAACAAAAGACAAAAAAAGAAGAGGTGATACCTGGCTCACTAGCAAGGACAATGAAATGTGTCACAGGAGATGAATCAAAAAGGTGATAGCTGCATTGTTATCTTAAAGCGTGAATAAATGCAGACTTTGACAGTTTACCACCTTCTTGAGCGGCGACTGATCACAATCTATTATACATTTGGCTTCCATCTGCATTGCTAGTGGACACCTGCCACGGGACGGACAGTTCACGGCTCTTCCCTTTTATTCAGCTTTTCACATCTATCTGTTTTAAAAAATTTAAAGTGACAGCAAGAGCGTGTGGGTGTTTCCTAGTAACAGCTCCCTCGACTCCTGGTATTTACATCTAAAAAGTGAATCCTTGATGAGATGATGAATATCAAAGACAACCAAAGAAGTGTGGAGTTTTTAATAATGTACCACCTGTTCTAAGCAGAGGCGTCGGTATGTCATGGGAGTTTTTAAAGCTTATAAATTCAGAATGAGGTGAGGCAGACATCTATCATCACGGATATGTGGCTGCACTGTTCAAACCATCATGGTTTTAGGGCAAGGACATTTTAAGTGTGTAAATATAACCAGAGAAACATTTCTTGAGTCTGTCTGAAAAGCAGACCTTTGAGAAATAATGATAGGTCGCCGTTTATGTACTGTATGCCTCTTTTCAATTTGAGGCCCTCTTTTGTGTATTGTGTGTTGTACCTTCTAACCCTTAGCATTTTGAGTGTCTAGCTGTGTCGTGTTGCTAGTCTGTCAGTGGGGGTGGTGAATATACTACCCTCTTCTACTGAAGATCACACAGTAGGCACAAAGTGCCACGGGCGGCAACGAGGGGGTCCACTATAAGGTACATGGCATTTGTAGTTTTTGCTACTGGCTTCCCTGCTGATAGCTGCACCTTTTGCTGAACAGTAAACCATTATCTAAAAGATGCTGTAAGCTACATAAGAGAGTCTGAAAGATAAGATAAAGCACATAATACAAAGAACTATGTATCTGGATTAATTACTAAGTCTGAAAACAAACAGTCTTTTATGCCTACAACACATATCCCCTTTACTGGTGATGTCCTAGATAAGAAGTGATGACCAACGCTATGCCTCTCTGGGCTCAATTAGTTGTGTCTGATGGGCTGATCTGTCCGGCAGTTCAGATGCAAATATACCAGAGCAGACAAGCCCAGACCCGGCACAGGTGTTACTTAGCATGGGGTCTGTCATCTACATCAAAAGGACACCTTTGACACTCCACATAACTTACAGATCCTTCTGCTGCCACCAGAAAGAAAGAACAAAAGAATAGGCTTGAAAGAGGAATCAATAGGCATATGGCAATTAATAAAACATTTTCCTACTGAATTCACTACAGAGGGGATTTCTTTGTTCTATTTTCATAAAAGAAAGAGACTAGACAGAGCAGATCACTAAATGTTGTTTAAAATATCGCTCTTTTCAGTCAAGTTCTTGTGGGTGCCAAAAGGAGGGCTTACATGGACTTTCTTGTGCATTGAGAGTACAGATTGTAACAGGAAGATTATATGTAAATAGAACATCAATTAATTGATCAGTGAATGCAGGTGGCTCCTGCTTTGGAGACCATAATGAGCATTGTATTACACTAATGAATGGTGTAAGGGTATATATTAAGTGTAATGTTTTAGACACTGTAGTAGAATTAAGAGTCATATGTAGAGACATTGAGTCACAAGAATTCAAGGTACAAATCAGAGTCACGGTTATATGAATGTCCAGCGCAAGTGTATGTATGACCATTAATGTTGGTGTAACTCCGGCATTAGGGGAGATTGCAAACCTTACTATGTTCAAGTGCCCTAACCTCCACCTCAAATTGTGGTTCAGCCATCAGGCAATATCATGATCATAGCATTCACAGGAACATTCCTAAGGACCACATCCAACCAGTAATAGAACATTTGACAAATTCTGGAATCCAGAGCCCCTTTCACACTGCACGTTGGACCCGGAAAATAGCCGGAACATTGCCGGGTCACCTTCTGTGTGTACGCAAACACGTCCCGGGATTGATTCCAGGATTGATCCCAGGTCGGGGACCTAGTAACATTGCCAGGTTCAGTCCTGGAACGAGCGCTGTGTGAACAAAAGCCAGAACTAATGCCGTGTCGTAGTGATGACGCACATTCTAACGAGACTCTTTTAACGTGTTTTGAAGGCAGATCAACGTTCGTGACGAAACAAATATGTGCAAACTGTAACGAAGCAGAGATCAGTTCCTCACTAATCCGCGCTGAAGCTGAGATCATTCGCCAGCTTAAGTGAAAGTTAACGTGCCTAGCGTTTTCGACTCGTACATTACACGTCACTACCTGATATCACGTGTCTTCGCGGGACCTTTACGGGTTGTGTGTGAACGCGCGCACATATTCCGGGTAATCTCTGGCAGTGTGAAAGTGCAAAATCTAGCGACCCTGGAACAATTGCCGGGACACATTACCCGTGTATTTTCCGGAATCGCAGTGTGAAAGGGACTCAGGATAATTAAGGGTTACTAGACATGGACAAGCCTCTATGTCTAGAGGTTTTCGAAATAGGTTTCCACATGCATATGGAGCCACAGCTTTCAGAAGAGATTCTACAAAGAGATGTAATTGATATGAAATGATTAATTTCTCCAATGAAGTTAAAAGGACATACATGCCTGGGACTGAATTTGTGGTTCCAAGACAACCTCAGTTGTAGAGCCCTTGTAGACAGACATATTTGTTGAGCTGGTTGGATTGTGGGTGCTGTCCTGAGTCTACAATGTGCCTGGACTTACTGTTGATATATAAATCAATGAAGTTTTAAATGGTCCACCGTCCTTAAAATTTAGCTTTTTCGTCTCCGGTCATCCACTGCTGGGACATCCGATGGTTCACCCAACCATAGAAAAAGAGAATGTTTATGAACTAAAAAATAGCTGAAAGGCTCCAGGACACATTGGTAACTGAGATCTGGCATTTGGCTGAGGTAAAAAAAAAAAAAAAAAAATCTTCTCCAGTACCACTGAAACACTAGTTAAACTTCTCCAAGACTAGGAAACAAGCAGGATATAGAACTAAGGAATACTATTAATGAAATAACATCCACATTCAAGATATAAACTGAGAACCTAACACAGTCTGACAGCTATACAACTCCCAGAAGAAAGGAAGCACAGGTTTTTACCAGTCCACTGGGTATCCAAGCTCTTCCTCAGAAACCCCATTTTTTCAGTGCAAAATAATATTTCTTTTCTTTTCTTTTCTTTTTTTTTTGGACAGAAAAAAAAAACCTGTTAATTTATTCTGTTAATTTTCTATGCATTCAAATGAATTGTTTGTGTCTAAGTGACTGGTTCTAGGCTATAATAACATTTAAGGTGGACTAGACTATATTCTGTTTGGGCTATGCATGTCTAAACATATGTTCACAGAAAACTCAGATCAGAGTCAAATTGGAATGGAGTAGTGTGGATACTTGAGGAAATTCTGATACACTACATAGTTCAATCAAATCAATTGAGTGCTCCTGTAGCTCAAGTGGTAGAGCATTGCGTTACCAAGCGCAAGCCCGGGAACACATGAAAACATGATAGGTAAAAATTGATAGCCTGAATGCACTGTAAGTCGCTTCGGATAAAAGCGTCTGCTAAATGCATTAATTTAATTTAAATAACTTTCTCAGACATGTCAAAACCAAATTAAAGGGATTCCACCCCAAAATGAAAATTTTATCATTAATCACTTACCCCCATGTCGTTCCAAACCCGTAAAAGCTTAGTTCGTCTTCGGAACACAATTTAAGATATTTTGGATGAAAACCGGGAGGCTTGCGACTGTCCCATAGACTGCCAAGTAAATTACACTGTCAAGGTCCAGAAAAGTATGAAAAGCATCGTCAGAATAGTCCATCTGTCATCAGTGATTCAACCGTAATGTTATGGAGTGACGAGAATACTTTTTGTATGTGAATAAAACAAAAATAATGACTTTATTCAACAATTCCTCTCCTCTGTGTCTCTCCACATCACCGTAGCTCCATTTTGGAGAATATGAGCTGAGCAAGGATGCGTTGTTTTCTTTCAAGTCAAAGTGTAAATACATGTAGAAAATGTTTCCTTGTGGTGCGGCTGACACAGAAGAGCATACGCTGCCTGCGTTCTGCGGATATTCTCAGAAATGGTGCTACGCTGATGTGGAGAGATACAGAGGAGACAATTTGTTGAATAAAGTCGTTATTTTTGTTTTATTCGCGTACAAAAAGTATTATCGTCGCTTCATAATGTTACACTTGAACCACTGATGGCAGATGCACTATTCTGATGATGCTTTTCATACTTTCCTGGACCTTGACACTGTTATTTATTTGGCAGTCTATGGGAGAGTCACAAGCCTCCCGGTTTTCATCCAAAATATCTTAAATTGTGTTCCGAAGACAAACAAAGCTTTTATGGGTTTGGAACGACATGGGGGTAAGAGATTAATGACAAAATTTTCATTTTGGGGTGGAGTATCCCTTTAACATTCAAGAGCAATTAAACAAGCTATAAACTACTTGTAATTCATATGCCACTCAACCCTTATACAAGTAAACAGGCATATATACACATCACTACCCTGTCCTCTTATCCAGTGAAAGTCTTGACTGTGGAAAAACAGCTTAGGATAAAGCTAATCATGCATATAATTGGGTTTTGACTCTTGTGTCTGCAGGGGCCTGACCTGTCGGTATCAGGATGAGCAGCCCATCACCTGAGTGATTAACACATGTAAATGAACACAACCTATAATTAAAAGCCACGTGTACCTCCTCTCGAGATGATGAGTTTGGACTCTCTGCAGATAGACATAACTCATGGACACATATCGAACCAGAGTTTGAAGAAGAAGAGGGATTAATTTAGGGCAGGAGGCAGGAGAGAGAGCCCACGCTAGTGGAACAAATAAAACTTACAAAACAATGTGGGAAACGTCTGGAAAATGTCAAGGCCAAGTATCTCTGAGGAAGAGAAATCAATACAGCATGTGCTTTTCGGACAAGGCCACTCCGTCACAGCTTTCATATTCGAAAACAGGCCTCACAAACAGTTTAATTATGAATCACAAGCTTGAGCCATACAGGACCATGACAGGTTCAGGCACCCTACTGCATAATTTAAGACTCCAACGATAGATGGTGAGAGCCTCCAATACATGAATTCAGGGCATCAGGTGTAGTATGGGATAATGTCCTCTTCTTTCCCAGGGAATAATTACTAAGTATAAGACAGGGTTGTTGGGTTTACTAGTTTTATCATTTCTTGAGTTTGATATTTTTCATTGCGATGCTTTAAAGGTGATGACAACCTCTTAATAAAGCTTTGAGGGTACTTAAAACAGGCTGGGCTTAACTGACAGTCTACATGGTGTAAAAATCCCTCTGAGATCTCAAGCATTGGCATGACACAACAGAGTTGTTTACAAGTCTGGACAATTTTTAACTAAATATGCATCGTACTATAAACTCGATTTGAGCATACTGCAACACAAAAACCTATCCAAAACTTTTGTCCCAAAAAGAAGGTCATAATGCGGTTTCTAACCAAGACAGAATTCTTTAATACACGCAAAAAGATCCTTCATTTTTTAGTAATTGCCAACAGCATTGCCACAGCCTTTATGAGATGCTAATCCAGCCACCCTCTTGTCAGGGACAGAGCTTGAGGAGCGGCAAAAGCAGTTTGTTGTCCTGTTCCCGTCTGGCAAGCTTGACATTTTCCCCTTCTGCTTTTGTCCCAAGCACTCTCGGAGGGCCTGGCTCCCCTGGCCCTCCTCGGGGCGTGTATTAAGTATGAGTCTTTCTCGGCACTCTCGGATAATCTCATCAGAGAGTGGGATGCTGGGGGTGTATGTAAATCCACATCTGTTATGTCCTCTGCAGGGAGAGAAAGCCGCTGGAAAGCTCATTGAACCTGGTCTCCCTACCCACTTCCATACAGCGAGTAGAGACCATGACCTGAGTTTAGATGCAAACACAAGAGTGCATGCTGCACCTGTCTCTTAAGACAGTACACATTAGAGAACTCCTGATGGGTAACATATTGAAAATCTCTAGCTAAGATCACCTTGTGTACATGGATGTTCTTAAAGGCATAGTTCACTCAAAAATGAAAAATCTGGCATCATTTACTTACCCACATGTCAATACAAAACATATGATTACATTTCCTCTGTTTAATGCAAATGAAGGTGAGCTGTTTTTGTCTGTACAATAAAAGGTTTCAAGCTCCAAAAAGGACATAACAGTAGCATAAAAGCAATCTATACTCCAGTGGTTTAATCCAGTGGTTTAATCTAGTCAAAACACTGATAAACTCATGTATAATCATGCTAAAATCCAATATGACACATCAATAACAACAATCCATTTAGTCAATTGACGTGGGAATTAGCGTGTTTTGATGTTATCGACATATCACCATATTAGATGTTGAGGTGAAAATTGCTCTGCCTCTCAAACAACTTTCCGTTTCAGCTGATGTCTCACAAAGAACTAGCTGTGATGAAAGTTGCTCTCTGTGGTGTTGCCTCAATTCGCTTGTGTCTGGGCCAAAATTTGTGCTTGAATCGAGTGGCAGCCTCGCGCTCTCTCTCGTGAAGCCAATAAGGAAGTGACTAAAACTGTAATTCATCGACTGACCGCTTGAGGCTGGCTGCAAAAGGGAGTCAGTTCCATACAATAGTCCCCATGTTAAAATGTCCAACTTTACAGCAAAAAAAAGTTTACAGCCTGGTTCAAAAAATGATTTTGGTCTATATTTGCTAATTTTGCCCTTCATGACAACTGTGAGGGGGGTGAATTTTATGAACTCATCCATTTAAATTATATGAAGCCTTAAAGTTCTGCAAATTAAGGGCGTGGCCACTTGAGTGACAGGTGGATTGCCTCTGCTGACAATGCCGTCGCGCTAGGTGGGCGTTCTTACAGCAACCAGCTCCCGCCTTTTTGCCCATTTTCGATTATCAGGGTCGCGCGATGACGCGCTGCCAATGGCGACGGCCCGCTCTGCACACTTTGAGCTTCAAAAAATACGTCCATATTTTTTTACAGTCTATGGCTTGAATACAGTGCAAAGACTTACACCAATGGCCAGCTAGCAAATATTTTCTGCACCTGCCTGAGACAAAATAACTCTCCAAAAACCAACAGATACACAAAATTCTCACAAACCACATACTTACTCAATAAAAAAAGACAAAGACGAAATAAACAATAAAAGACAAGATAAATATTTCTATAAAAATCATCACAGACGAGATAAAGATGAAAATGAAGGACTCTTCTGTTTATGCCCTCTTGGCTTTGACGTTTTCTTTCGTCACTTTGGCTCAATGCCGATTCAGTGTGTTCAGTCACCTTAAATACAAGTGATAGGGGTCTGACTAACGCCAACAGTGTGGAACAAACCCCAAAAACTCATTCGATGGAAGCTCAACGATGGCCAGACACTGGCGACAACCAACCGTCTAATTTCTTCAAAGACTTTCAATTGTGTTTTGTTTTCACAATAATTTACACAATACATTCTCGATTTCACTTTCTTGTTGACTATACTGTATTGATTTGCAAATGAATTGCAAAAAATGTTTTCATTTGAAAAAAGTACAATCTTACTGCACTTTTATATTTCATACTTTTAGAATTGCTCATATTGTTTCAGCCAATCTTTAAAAGAAGCTTCACATTCACATCACTTTGATTTAAAGAATTCCACTTTTAGTATATGGCTATCATTCTATAGTGTTCGGCAAACTTTCTTTCTCATTTCAGAAAGAAGTGGCAGAAAGACTACCTCTCCTTTGACTTCATTCTTTCCTCAAACATGAAATAATGATTTTCTGCCAGTCTAATTACAGAGGCAACATCTGATCTGTGCTGCATCCGAGGGGGATTTACTCCAGCACAGGCATTAGAGCTCATTACCGAGTGGTGAGTGCAGAAATATTACATCTTGTAATTGGATGGAGAGATTTATATACTGATCAGATGGGGTTTCTCTAATAATATTGTGATTAGAGGCTTAGTTTGGACTGGGGGTTTATCAGTCATAGCAGGAGATTTTAACGGGATGGGAAACTGAGGATTTTATTAACCTTTGACCCATAGTGAAAATGCTCACCTCCAGTCAGTATAAGGATAAACAGATAATCGACCAAGTTTACCCAAATTGAATTGAGTTTAATTGAACAAGCTAGCTCACGTCTAGTTTCATGATGATGTAATTCCCGTAAATTGGTTCCTTTCCTTTCTCAAAAAGTCAAGTTCAAGTCGAAAATTCAAGTCAAACATTCACAATTAAGTTAAGCAATTTATGCCATTTTGCCAACTTCCACTATTTCACAAAATGTCCTCTTTCCAAAACCTTGTCTCTAGTTCCCTGATTGGCTAAAAATGCTTGGGCTGCTCTCCTGACTCTTTCCTTGGTGTTTTAAAGAGCCTGAAACAAGTGATTTCTCAGGACATTTTTTCATTTGTCAGGTAGTAACACAATTTTAGTATGATTTTCCAAAAAGTGATCAACTACATCACTTTGACATGAACATTACTCATAATTTACTCACCCATATGTTAGTTCAATCTTGTATAATTTTCTTTCTTTCAAGGAAACACAAAACCAGCACTTTAAAAGCATTTTAAAAGGAGTTTATGCAATTTATGTGCTATATCCAGGTTTGGTAAATTCATAACTTTCATGGAGCAGTAGTGATTCCTCATTTCTTTACTTTTCCATCCTCCAGCCTGTGTCCCAATAGTTGATCGAAGATCGGAAAAATAAAAGACACATCTGCAAGGCAGTGAGACCAAGAACAGAGTAGCCTTGTTGTCTTTCACACCCCTCTTGAGCATGAAAATTATAAACAGAATCAGAAATACTGATATGAATCATTATGACCTTGTAGGCCTTTCATACACTTTTGTTTTATGGAATAGAGATGCCCAGATCTCATGTTTCACATTAGAAAGAAAATAATACTGTGTTGGAACGACATGAATAAATGATGACATTTCAGTTTTGGGTGCACAAGGCAGTTTTTTTTTTTTTTTTTTTTTTTTTTTTTTTTTTTTTTTTGAAAAATTGAAGCCTTATGTCAATAAGTTACAACTCTGATGTATGGCTTGCTCTAAATGATGTTAACTGACTTCTTAAAACTTTAAAAACCTACAGAGAAAAAAGCAGCCTCTCAAAGTTATGCTCAATAAAGGTTAAACTGAGGTAATGGAAGCATTCAAAGTTGCGCGCTGGTACTTCAGATGGCGGGAAATCAAAGTTGCTATTGATTCTCGTCCCATCAGCGCTGCGCGGGAAAAGCGACAGAACAGCCGCGAAAATCAGAGAGAAAAACCTGACGTGATTTAGTGACGGCTCTCGCTAGTCCATGTGAGAAGCGCTGAAGAGACACATCAAACCTGCTTGAAGAGCAGCCGCCGAGCTGAGAGGGTGACAGCAGAGCCGCTATTGATTTCTGTCGGTGTAAAAGCACTCAGGGGAAACATTTCGACTCGCCGACGACCTCAAACATCTGCAAGCGTGATGACACATGCGTCTGACGTCACACAAACATGCTATTTTCAGCAGCACTGTCTGATCTAAAAATCACGACAGTAGAATTAAATGGAGTTAAGTACAGAGGGGTTTTTTTTCTTCCAAAATCCCCCTTTTAAAATGTTTTAAATATGTACACATTTTGCAACCCAATTATAAATCCCTGAGTGGGATTTGAAGAATGGAACAAATGTGTCATTTTTTTTTTTTTTTTTTTTTTTTTTATTTATTTTTTACATCAGTGAATATATTTCAGGAAAGATTTATTTGTGAAAGTAAATATATGTAAAGGACTTTTTTTTTTTTTTTAAAACATATTATCATCAATAAAACACAAAAAAAAATATGAATAAGATAAATAAATAAATTAATTAATTAATTAATTAAGCTCATACAGCATAAATAAATAATGTTTTGGCCAATAAACAGGCCAACCTGAGTGTCTCTGTTATGTCTGATTTTGAATCAGATCTATTACTCCCAGTGACAGCTTTCCCCTATTTGAATGATACATGCTTTTTAATTTTCAGCCATTGAGATACAGTTCATTTTAATAACCACACTGTGATGTTCCAAAACATCTACATATTAATAACAAAAGAAATTGCAACTTCATGTAAGTGCAGTAAGCATTAATACATAAATAAAAAAATAAAAAATTTAACTGACTATTGATCGAGTAACTATTAAAATTCTCTTGAGATCTTCACTGAAAATGAACAAACCCATTAATTACCACCACAATGTATGCAGACAAGAGCAAAAGCACTTAACCCATAAATGTATGCATTTTTGTCCTTGACTAGTCCTAGAAAGTGTACAAATATGAAATGGCACTTAAAGGACTGAATATGATAGTCACTCAAAGCACAGTAGGCCTGTGCACTGCACATAGCTTTATCTGTGATAAAGTAAATACTTTTAGTGTGTTGACAAAGTAAATAAAAAGTATACATGCATATGAAAGACACTGCTTTAAACCTCTCAACTTAACCTAATGCGGTTGACCCCAAAGTGGACTATTCCTTATAAAAACAAATCGTTATTTACTCACTTTCATGTTGTTCCAAACTCGTATGACTGTCTATGGCAATCTTACAACTCTATGTAGTGTTATTTAGTGTTAACTGATGTCAACACCAAATATCAATGACCTCAAAGTAATGCCTTTCCTTTTTGAGCAGAACTGATGGCTGCTGAAGTGTTAATCAATGCACTCTTCATTAGAGACTGAGCTCAGTCAACACACGAATAGAGCTGAACACTTAATCAAATGAGCTGATCATTGCAATTAGGTGTGCTCTTAGTCTGCTTTAGGTTTGTAAACTGGATCTGATTTAATTTCAGAATATCACTTGACTGATAAAAGAACATTAATATTGCTTTGCACATAATATATATAAATTCAATAAAGTGTCTTTTTAATCTAAAGTACATTCAGCCTGGTGACTTCATGCCCATCTGAAGTTTCCTGCAAACATTCGGTTCTGATTCAATTTCAGATTTCGATCACAGATGGATCTGTGGCGCCCTCTAGTGCCATTCAACACACATAGCGCTTAAATAAATAAAACAACTAATTTAATTAATTGCCACGAATATTGATCTCCATAGTATAGTAAAGTAGCATAGTATAGTAGTAGTAGTTATTAAAATAAAATAAAAAAATCCCCTCTTTCAGAAACAATAAGTTCATATATGGACAAACTTGAGGGTAATAAGTAAATAATGTAAATGATGACATAATTTAAATATTTTGGGTGAACTTTCGACCAGTAGCTTATTTAAATAAACTTTAAATTATATTATAATAAATCATATTATTTATTAACTATATTTAAATGACATTTACATTACATTTACATTTAGTCATTTAGCAGACACTTTTATCCAAAGCGACTTACAAATGAGGACAATAGAAGCAATCAAACTGACAAAAGGCCCATAATAAGTGTTGTGACAAGTCTCAGTTAGGCTAGTACAGGTAGCAAGGTTTATATATATATATATATATATATATATATATATATATATATATATATATATATATATATATATATATATATATATATATAAATATAAAAGAAAACAAAGATAGCATAGGAAAAAAAATGAGAATGCTAGTGTTAGAGTCTTTTTTTAAAGAAAACAAGTAGTAAGAATATAAATAAAATAGAGTGTTTGAGTGTTAGAGAGTCAAGCGTTTTTTTTTTTTTTGTTTTTTTTGTTTTTTTTTAAAGAATAGAATTAGAATAGAGAGTGCTAGAGTTAGAGGGTCAAATAAAGATGGAAGATATGTGTTTTAAGCCGATTCTTGAAGATGGCTAAGGACTCAGCTGCTCGGATTGAGTTGGGCAGGTCATTCCACCAGGAGGGAACATTTAATTTAAAAGTCTGTGAAAGTGATTTTGTGCTTCTTTGGGGTAGGCTGTTTTTGAAGGAGTTATGGTTGATGGATGGTGAAATTGTGATGAAACGATGGGTTTGCTTGAACCAGAAGCAGTTCTGTCTTGGCAAGGTTGAGTTGAAGGTGATTGTCCTTCATAAAGCAAGAAATGTCTGTTAGACAAGCAGAGATGCGAGAAAGCAGTTTTTTCGTCGATCATCAGGCTGGGATGAGAGGTAGAGTTGAGTGTCATCAGCAAAGCAGTGATATGAAAAGCCATGTTTCTGAATGACAGAACATAGTCAGGGTTCCCACACCTTGGTTAACTTCAAAATCAAGGACCTTTCAAGGACTTTCCAGGTCCAATACCCTCAAATTCAAGGACATAATGTGAAGACACTTTTCAAGTGAGAGCAAGGTTACATCGTGTTACCTTAAAGGGGTCATATGACGTTGCTAAAAAGAATGTTATGTTGTGAATTTGGTGTAATGCAATGTGTTCATGCAGTTTAAGGTATTAAAAAAAAAAAAAAAAAACTTTTTTTTCCACATAATGTACATTATTGTTGCTCCTCTATGCCCCGCCTTCTGAAACGCATAATTTTTTACAAAACTCATCATTCTGAAAAGTGAGGTGTGCTCTGATTGGCCAGCTATCCAGTGTGTTGTGATTGGCTGGATACCTCAAGCGTGTGATGGAAATGTTACGCCCCTTACCATACTGTGATGCCGTTTCCCGGCACGAACGAGACAAAACAAATAAAACCCATTACAAAGAGGCATTTGTTGCATCCAGTGGGGACATAATTACTGATTATGACTTTTACCGGTTTTTTTTTTTTGGTTTTTTTTTACGCGTTGCATATCGTGCCGCGTAAACATAAAACCAGGTTCCATGTCTGCATTTGTGATTGGAGAAATGACAATCAACAAGCACTATACACTGCTTAAAACTTATGTTTGAATCAACAGTGGCAAATTCTTTAAATATAAAAAAAACTTACTTACAAGCTGTAAGTCAGAAGCGCCAGACTGTCCTTGCAAAGTTGGAACTGCCCAACTTTATAGAAACAGCCATTGTGTGTAGACGGCATTGTAGGCTACTCTCCCAGGATCAGGAAACAGTCCTCCATAAAATGTGCTGCACACATCTGAATATTTGGGTTGAACTGTTCTGGAACAGTTGTAAATACAACTTAACCACACAGCAGGCTTGAAAAGGGTGCGGCCAATGGATTCAACGAAGGAGCTTGCGGCAACCACATGACGACGACAGGCTGGACGCCGCTTCATCCATGGTGATAGCCGATCCGGCGATCCATAGCACGGAGTTGATGCATTTCCTCAGCGACCAGAACGGATCAGCTCCAGGCATGACGAAGCGGATATCGTCCTCTTTTGGAAGGCCAAACAAAGTAGTTTTGCTTTCACAACGAAACACACAGCGTCTATACGACATGACGGCAGCGGCAGCAACAACAATACTACGCCGAGAATAAAAGTTACGCCTTCTTTCTTTGCGTGAACATCTGGGCGGCGTTATGCAAATCTTGCCACATCGTGACGTAGAGATGTGATGCCGTTTAAACGAGGCATTTTAGGAGGGTGTGGACGAGTCTAAACTTTTATAAAGAATATCTCTTTGGGTTTGAGACTTTAGTCTTTGCAACTTTGGGGATCTAGAATAAATATTACCTCTATAGAATTATGACTGCACAAGTGGTGTAGTAATTAAGGAGGTGAATATACTGTGAAATTAGGCGCACCTATATGGCATACAATTTTTAAAGGATAACAACTGAACGTCTATGAAACTTCAATCAATAAAGCAATGACATTTAAAATTTTGAACTAAAATGTTATTGTAACCATATAGCCTATAATTTCATGAAAATAAATACTTTTCAATTAAAGAGAACTTGGAGTGTGTGGGCTGCTTTTGGAGCTTGGATTTGTTCTTCAGTATTAATGAGATCCAGGTTTAGGAATATGATAGAAGTTACAATCTAAAAAATTTGCAATTTTGTTTCTCTATTTAACAACATTAACTTAACTTACAATACTGAAAGATGTCTTTCCTTAGGTAGATTGCATTTTTTCTTGCCTAGCTTGCTTATGATGGTGAAGGGGATTGCTGTGAGCGACCAGGCGACAGAGGATTGTGCGAGGTCTTAAAGACTTCCTTGAGAGGCTACGTTCGCAATTCATACAATGATTTGTGCAAAAAAGAATTATTAATTTGTCATTTGTATCATCTAGATGGCCATACGGTGTATGCCTGCGAATACAGGACAAGCTGTATTCCGTATAGCTTTCATACAGAACGCTTCTCTGATGCCTTAAATACGGGACAACTTCGTATTAGGCTAAACGGAATGGTTGGCAACCCTATTTTGCATAGATTTTATTGAAAAGAGCTTAGGCTCATGTAACCAGAAGTTTTAAGATATATGAATATGCTTTTAAGTTTTTCTTGCCTCATGGGTTTACATTATCTTAACAAGCAAAGCAATTCAACATTGATTTCACGGTGTGTCAGTGAAACTTTGAGGTACCATCCTAGTAGTTTCGTGTTCGTGTGAAAGTCATGGCAATGTACAACACATAGAACCTTACGCGGGAAACACTTAACATAATGCACGTAACTAACGTAAATCAAGTAATAGGCATAGGCTATGAAGTGTTGGCGAAATAACACATAAGCGGACCAGAGGGAATATTATGGATTTTTTTTTTTCTCCAGAAAACTTCTTGTACAAAATAAATTCATGAACTTTCAAGGACCTGTATCTATGTATGCTTATTTTCAAAAACTTTCCAGGGCCTTGAATTTTTTTTTTTTTCAGAGTGCCCTTGGAAGCCTGTGATGCCATGTAGACAGTGAGGAAGTGGCAGCCCCTCCAAGACCAGTAGCTAGTTGCTATGCTGCGACTTGGACACCTCAGCCCCTCCAAGATACCTTGAAGGACCTGTCTGAGAGGTAAGACTCAAACCTCTGGAGCATGGCTCCTGAGATGCCCTCTGCCAATAGGGTTGACATCTGGTGGTTAACCGTGTCAAAAGCAGTGATTTAGAAAAATAATTATGTATCTAAAACATTTAATGTTGTTGGAAAAGTCTCTTATGCTCACCAAGGCTGCACTTAAAATAAATAAATAGAAATTAAATGAAAATATAACAATATTAGTATAAAACAGTTTTGATATGTTACTGCAATTTAAAATAAGTGTTTTCTATTATCATAGAAATAATAATAGTTAAAAAATAAAGAAATGCGTACTTTTCTTCAGACTTTACCAGTGCAAAATCAGAATATTGTATTTCAGGGTTGCCAGCTGTAATGCATTTTTTATGTTCTTTGTGTTTTCATTCAAACTCAACAGAAAACAAACTGGGACACTGGAAAATGTGGGTAAAAGCTTCTAAAGCAGCTGTGACTTTTATTTTGTACAGGGTCATTTCACATGTATTTTACAATCTTTATTACAAAAATATTTACACAAATCAAAGCATTATTGATCCACTGTAGGCACAAATGAATGAATTGTGTACATAAAGCAATTGAACACTTCTCTCTGCTTTCCAGCAAACAGCATGACCACCAACCAAATCATGTATTATTATCTGAATCATTCCAGTGGATTTCATGAATACAATTTTTGTTTTTTGTTTTTATTAAGAAATACTGCTGAAAGGTGCATCAGTGCAACCAAAACAAACATATTCTACATCGACCTGCAGTCATTACAATCACAATAACCAGCTTCATTAAAGTAAATCATTAGGAGAGTCTTTGGGAAAGTTGATCAGGAAAACAAATACGAACACAACAGTCAGTGATTTCATGCATAGAAAAAGACGTCCACATGAAAGGTAAAAAAAAAAAAAAAAATGTCCATGTATGACGCTAAAAATATTTGATAGAATAGATTCACAGTGTAAAACATCAGAGTCAGTTCTGAAGATGTACTTTTTTTTTTTTTTTGAGGTCGACAAACAGGCCATAAAGCCAATAAGTTCTTGATTAAATAATCTGTATAAGTGGCCATGGTTATTATGGTTGGGATTGATTTTTTTTTTCTTAACAGAAGACAAATGCAAATTAAAAGTCACGTGCTATTACATGAAAAGCTTGTTCACTTCAAACTCAACATGCAAGATTCTGAATTGTTTGCAGCATCCATGCCAAATTATCCTGTAAAAATTCATTATGTCATGTGCCAGTAAAAAACAAGCATTTTTAGGCATTAGTACATTAGTACGCTGACAAATAAAGGTCTATTCAAATACAAACCATTCAAATACAAACACAATAAAACCCTGACAACAAAAAGCTACAAAACTGACCTATTAACCATAATTGTGTTTGTTAAGTTTAAATAACCTATTGTTAAGTTTAAATAACCTATTGAAAAGGTCTTTAGTCAGGGTAAATGATTCATTTAATTTGAACCAAATTAAAAAGTTTTATGAAAATTAAAACAGGACAACGTTGAACATCTACCCTGACTAAGGACCATACCCTTCTCTTTTACTGTAGCACAAAACAGAGAGAGGAAAGGAAACATTTCCTCACTATATAACCTCCAGTATAAGTTCAGAATGAAAGATAAATGAAAAAAAAAGCATGGCTGTTCTGAATGACAACACTAGAGAAGCAAGATCATGTGACTAAATGAACTAAATGATCATGTGACTAAATGATGCACAGAGCAATTTGTTGTCACAACAATGAGAGGACAGACACTAGGATCTATGCCACTTTGCTTTTTAACGGTCTTCGGAGACTCAAATGCTGGGAGCACATGAGATTGTATGCTCAAACTCGCAAGATTGTCTCTTTTGGAGCACATGAGCCAACCAAACTGACTTAAATACAGATTCAAATGCTAAATAGCAGCAAAATTGTAAGGATATTTTCTGGCGAAAGAAAAACTCTAAATTCCAGCATGTTGTTTGTTTCTTAAGCTCTAGAATTGAACTGTTAGTAATCAACATAATATTGTTAAAATTGTCCAATTCGTACAAAGACATTTAAGAAATGAGGCATTCCAAAAGTGAAAAGAAATTCAAACTCAGGAACCAAAACTTTTTCTATTCATTTCGTTTTTAACATATGTGAGCAGCTGTCCAAACCATGCTCTTGTTTAGGTACTAACATTTTAAAAATGATTTTGTCTATGGAAGAAACATAAATGAAAGTTGAATGTGTCTTTTTCTTTTATTTGATGCTTGCCAAAATTTTTACTATAATTCACTGGTGCGGCAATGACGACATATATTATTTCACTGAAATGTTTGATGGGTACATATACATATATGGTTGCATCTAGCACAAATGTGCATTGATCAGCCCAAAATTGTATGACAGCTTGGCCGTACCACAGGCATCATCCATGTTTTTGCTCGACTCAAAATGGGGGAGGCTCGTGCCTCTGCATGCGTCTCTCGGCTGCAGCCGCCATTCTTCTGCGCCTCAAGGTCAATGAATCTGAGTCTTCATCCTCCATGGAGGGCATGGCATCATCATTATCAGCAGCAGGAGCAGAAAACACATCTCCTTCATCAGATTTTTTGTGTAGATAACGTCTAACAAAGAGAGAACAGAGTGTCACACTAAAATTTAAATGGACCTAAACCAAAGCCTTGGGGCACTTTTCACTATGTCTGAAATGACACACCGGAAGTCATATATTTCCAACAGAGAGCAGTTCCAGTGTTGTGTGAACCATATGCAGATTTTTCAGACCCGATGTGAGCTTTGTTTGTGTTAAAATATTTGAACTTTTGCAGCTAGAGCATATTTGACCACCCAACGCAATGTGACAATCTAATCAGATAAGTTTTACTTGTGTTTTCTAGGGGTGCAGTGGCTCAAATTACTCATGGTTTGGTTTATATCACGGTTTCAGTACGGTTCAGTATGTGCTATGTTTAGGGACAAAGGACTATATTGTCAAATAAAAAAGAAAATAAGAACAAATAATCTAACTACAAGCAACAAATTGTTTGATTAACATTAAAAACTGTCAATGCACAGATCCAGTACACTGATACCGTACGTTCAACCGACTGTCTGCTAGGATCCTCATCAAGACAGGCATGTTGACATAATTTTTGTGTGATTTTGTCCATTTAAGTAAAAGACACTCTGAGACACAGGTTTAGCACTTCGAATGAGCTCACACACAAATCTTCTCTCTGTGCGCGAGTTCTCATTCTCTTGAATGTTTAAACTGGCAAGGCTTAAATGTGTTTAGGTTAAACAGATAGCAACGTGTGCTGTTCAGGTCTCACCTGCGCTATCAACACCCGGGTGATGACGGCATCAATGACTGGTCATATAGCACTCGCACGCATACAGCACTCGCATTGAACTAAGTTTACAAAGAGTGACTGGTTTGTCCACTTTTTTTTGGTTTGGTTTTGTTTTGTTCATTGCTGTTGTTGTAATGTATCAGGAAGCCAGAATGCATATCCATCGACAGAAACATACATTAGCCGAACTATGTCTGTTTTACGTGTTATTTTTAA
Source organism: Cyprinus carpio (assembly GCF_018340385.1). Classification (NCBI taxonomy): domain Eukaryota; kingdom Metazoa; phylum Chordata; class Actinopteri; order Cypriniformes; family Cyprinidae; genus Cyprinus; species Cyprinus carpio. The sequence goes on along the minus strand of NC_056596.1, from coordinate 17,813,517 downwards.
CAAGCCATATTACAGATGCGTTGTCAGATTTAAGTTGAACAGTGGTGAAGTGTGTGCCGAACCTTGGGTGGAGAACGGTACGGTTCGATTTTTTACTGAGAACCATTACACCCCTAGTATTTTCCCAATGAAATGTTATTCTTCAAACACTATTTCTTAGACCTAGAAAATCTGCAGTGATTTCTTTCATACATATTTTTGGACATTTGTGTTTTTGTGGATATATTCATACATTAATTCAACCATGGTGAATAAACTAAAGTTAAAAGCTACAGCACAATCAGTTTGAGAGTTCTGTGCAACTGCCACTAGGGGGCGAAATTCAACAGTCATGTGCAAATGACACTGACAGTGAAAAGATACAGGGCTCCAGACTCATTCTTCCCACTGTTCGCTCTTTTGAGAATAACTTTTTCTGTTGGTCGCACAAGCACATGATTTGGTCGCAATCTTTTATTTCTTTCAAAGCTTACAAAATGTTTAACAAAAATGAATAAGATGAGGCATGGCATACACCACATGCTGTATTATAAACAGAGTAATAAATTACAGAACACTGAGGAATCAAAAAAATAAATAAATAAATAAAAAATAAAAGAGCCTCCATAGTGTAACGTAAGTTAATGGCAAAGATAACCTTTTCAAAATTAAAACAAAAAGTAAAACTAAACTTGCTGTCAGTGACAGCGCTTTTTTTTTTTTCCCACAAGAACACCATCATGTTCACCTTCTCTGGTTCAAGAAGCAGTCTTTTACTTTACTTTAAACCAAAAACCATCCACCCAATACTCAATACAATTTTCAATTTCATATATCAAAAACCAATACCTAATCATCAAGCATAAACCAGGCTCTACACTATAAGCGTTTCGTTATGCTTTCAGTTTTGTTTGCCGTTTGATGTTTCTCATAAAAACAGAGACTGGTTGGATGCGCCTTTACTGAAATCGCATTAATTTTAAATATAATTAGATTACAATTTTACAAAAAAAAGAAAAATGGTTGCAAAATGCGACTATTTGGTCGCAGTCGGGAGCCCTGAGATGGTTCAGCTCAGACCTGTTAAGGAGTTATAGGGAGATTCACCTGCGCGCTCTTTGGAGTAGCTCCTCCTTCCTCTGCATTAGCATCCTCTGCCTCTCATCTGCGGACTTGGAAAAGCGGCTCCCCCGCACCTCAAAGTCTTCCGCCTCAGGCGCAGCCACCTCTGAACTGCTGGCACCCGCGGACTCTTCAGAAGCAGTGTTTACTTGTATGGGTGTACGCTCCACAGTCTAGAGGAGAGAAACATGCTTTCAAATTAGCAGTGTTTTTGTTGTTTCCATGCAAACAACATATGATTTCAGCAGCTAATAAACACCTTCTGGTAGAGGTGTAAACCTCACCTGTGTTGGGAAAGGCACCTGGATCCTACCCTCCAGGATGTTATCGGTGGTGACCTCAACAGAGCGTGTAAGCTGCAAATCCTGCAGGATCAGATGGTAAGGGACCTGAGGAAACATTTCCTGGATCTGATGGGCCTGTGAAATCCAAGGAAAGCCAGGTTTCTAACATGTGGAGAACAGACGAGGCTGTCTGTAAACACGCTGGACGCCAGCAGGAGGACTCACCATGGCATTGAGCTGCGAGTTGTTGGCCTGTGCGATACCAAGGATGCTGGTGGTGTGCATGACCTCCACAGAGAAGCTTGGCAGCCAACTGGCAATGCGGGACCCTGAGCGTGAACGAGCGGAGATTAATATCTCACATGATGCTTTAATTACCGTTATTAAAAATATTAATAATATATTTGGAACATCCAAATAATCAATGTTATATTTTGTTTGATTTTCATATCGAGGTATCCATTTATGATTTATTATATATAGATTTTTCCTTCTCATTATCATATATTCATATTCAACTTTTACTCATTGCTGTTCATTCCTTTATGTTTATCTTTTAGTTTTTTTGATTTATGTGTATATGTAATATTTGTAGTATTCTCCAATAATATGTATGTCATGCACATTTCATATAAGTTTGAAATATATATCTTCTTTACTGGTGTTTTGTTAGATATTTGACATCTTTCAACTTCTGCCTGAGTAATAATGTTTCTTAGAATTAGTCATTAACACTTCTAGATGTTCTTTTCCAGAAACAGTGTTTTTGTAATATGTAAGATATGATATTTGAAAGTGCTAGTTTTGCTGTATTTGTTCTAAAGGTGTGAAAACCATGTCTATCCACAAAACTAGTTATGTTTTTATTTTTATCCGCAACATCTGACTGATCATGATGGTTATTTTTTAATAAAATAGTTTTTCCTTATTTGAAAATTGATCTCGGACTCAACCTGGATCTCACTGCGTCTATATATATATATATATATATATATATATATATATATATATATATATATATATATATATATATATATATATGTATCTCTATCTATCTATCTATCTATCTATATCTATATGTGGGCCAGACGAGTGTCATATATATATATATATATATATATATATATATATATATCCATCTTCTGAACTATCCATTTAAACAGGCTTTTTGCTATTGTATCAATAAGGCTTCAGTTTGTAAATGTACTCTGCTATGATTGGCTAACCTTTGTTCACGGTTGTTTATCAGGGCGGATCAACTTGCTCAGCACTGGATGGGCATTATGTAAGTTAATGATAATCATATGATAGGCTGATATCAGTTCAACTGATTAGCTTCTGGTGATGATGTCTTAAAGAAGATGATTTCTGAAGGAGCCACTGCTATAACTAACTTTCAGTAAATGGTCTGGATTTGGCGTGAATATGTAAAGAAGCACCTCACCATCAAAGTGGAAGAAGTGGTTATGCTGGTTGAGGTGCGGCCGGGCCTCTGTTCCCGGTCCAGCAGCTATGTTATCATCCAGCGGCACCCTCTGGCCCTCCTCTCTCTCCCTCACGCCTTCATTAATGTTCAGTGACATACGGCACGTGGGACAGGAAGTGTCCTGCTCCAGCCAAGAGCGCAGACAGGAACTGAACATAAAGCATTAACGGTCAGACTAACGTTTTAAATATTAGAACACTAGAGTGCTGACAATAGCTGGTTATTGCTCACTTATGGAAAAGATGTCCACAGGGCAGCTTGCGTGCTGTAGTCATTGAATCCCAGCAGATGGCACAATCATCGTTATTAGCCAGCAGCTCATCAGACGTTGCCACAGCAAACCTGCACAAGGAGAGGTGTTCATGTCAACACACAAGGTCTGCTTTTTATCAGCCTGCTCACTTCTGATTCATAACACACTGAAACATATCATACACATGAAGCCTATGTTTACAACTTTAAGGATTTTTGCATTGTGGAAATTAATTATTTTCATGACAATTAAGTCTCTAACATGAAAAAAAAAAAGTTTAATACTATTAATTTTAATACTCTTAATTACTGAACCCAAACTTTAGAATTTTTGAGAATTTAATTACATTCTCATTATTACTGTTGAAAATCATTTAGCAATTTAAACAATCTATTGTTAACACGTATAATTTCTAATTGTGCAGGGAAATATGACCTGGCGAGTTAGCCTCATTAGCTATAACAATGTAACTAAGTAGTCATGTAGCAGACAATGAATACAAAGCAGCTTATCAAGAGTAAGATCTCATTTCAAAGGCCAAAGGTGATGTCTTGTGCAGACATCTGGTTACTAGCCACAGACTTTACCCATTACGCCGCAGGTTATCTACTTCAGCATCTCTACTTAACAGTTGTGCGATATGATTCAACGCCTGTAGAGAAGCAGTTGTTTTATTAGTAGATCTGAAGCGCATTCGGCTCCTCACCTGGACTCCATATTGTCAATAACACGCAGGTAGTTTTTATGGCGGCGGATTCTTCTCTGCACCTCGTGAAAGAGATAGCGCAGCTGCATAAAGATCACAAGACTAGCCATGGACAACCAGATGTTCCCAAAGAGCTGCAAGGGAGTGAGAAACAAGAAGACACGATCATAAAGGTACTCTGAACTATTCAAAAACTCTCATCGTAAGACGAAACGCAGCCGTGAGAAGAGAAAAGAAGTCATGTGCGCCTCTAAGGATGTTTGCGACTGATGGGCCACACATGGTATGTTTCTCACCAGCATATGGATGTGATGCATCAGGTCTAGGCAGAGGATGGCTAACTCCATGATGAAGTCTGTGTAGTAGATATACGAGCTCTTGTTCTCCCAGGTCCCCTCATGGTTCAGGTCCCACAAGTGAATAGAATACCTGTGAATAACAGATCAGATTCATGCTTCTGCTCCCTCACGATGAACACATCTGACTGTATTCTTAAAAGCAGAGCACACACCGTATGATGACGTGTCCTGTGCGCACCGTCACCAGCAAACACTGCAGGACAGGAGACAAGGTTTGGGGTTCATTCATTCATGTAGTTGTGATGTGTCCTCCTTACAGTCGCTAGAAAGGTTTGTGAAGTGTTCTTACCTCGGCTGCCATGAAAGCAACAGTGTGCATGCCGTGATGATGTCCGACTAGAGCGCTGAGCACTGCTAGACCGCCACAGCACACCAGAACAGACGCCAGCAGAGCCAACACTCGCACATGGCTGCTCATCGGAGTAGTGGGAGAGAACGAGAGCTGCCAGAGAGAACAACACCAAACAGAAATATATCAATGAAATTATCAAATATTTTGAGCAAATAAAAATATACATTAAAATATTAACCATACAGAGATTCTCCAAAATAAATCTTGCAATTGTGATTTTTAAAATGATATTTCTTCTTTTTTTTGTACTACAGCAAATGGGAATGTTTGTCAAAACAGGAAATGATCAAAGACAAAGTATGTCATGTAAAGTAAAAGGCTTCCTGAATGAATGTGTCTAATAGTACTTCTATAAATAAAAGCTTCCAGTCTTCGTGAGCATTTGTGTTTATTGATGTGGTAAAGACGTTTTGCTCACATATTCGAAGCGGTCTTTGCAGAGCTGCACCATCAAATGAAGGAAGATGAGCACGGAGAACCACAGACACCACAGCACCACCTCCTCCACCCGCTGCACGTTCAGCACGCCGAAGATGAAGATGAACTTGTAGAAGACGAAGTTCCAGAACTTATCTTTCAGATGCTGGTCAGACAGAGAAGAGCACATAAAGATATTATTACGGTGGAAAACAATGCTAAATCTGCAATGCATGCCATACAAATTTAAAATTTAATAAACCAATTATATGTTGCACATTTAAAATCTACAGGAACATATAAAAATGATCACTAGTGTGCAAAAGTTTGCGGTAGAAATATGTATTTTCTGCTCATCAAGGCTGCATTTATTTGATCAAAGATGCATTAATAATAATCAAATTGCATGTGAAATATCATTACAATTTTAAATAACTTATCTATTTTAACATATAGTTAAAATGTAATTCATTTCTGTGATCAAAGCATCATTACTCCAGTCTTCAGTGTCACATGATCCTTCAGAAATCATTCTAAAATGCTGATTTGCTGCTGAAGAATTATTTCTGATTATTAACAATGCTGAAAACAGTTGTGCTGCTTAATATTATATTACATCCATAATATTTTGTGGAATTTTTTTTACTGTCACTTTTAATCAATGTAATGCATCTATGTGGAATACAAGTGTTAATTTCTTAAAAAAAAAAAAAAAAAAAAAAAAAACATGATAATTAAGACTGACTATATGTATCTATTTATAAGGCTATAAGGAACTGACAAAATAACTTCTGGATGTGTCAAAAATATGTTAAAATGTCAGTTTTTCTCATTTAAGTGTTGCCACAAACATGGACTGTATTTTATTGCCTTACTGTTATTATAATTAACTGTTATTAAAAATATAAACATTGCCTTAAATTAAAAAAAAAATATATATATACAATATTTAGCTTTTTTATATTGCTGTTGGATGATTTATGGTCATGTGCAACAGTGTGCTCCTCATAAATGAGTCCTAACGTTACCTGCTTCTCGCTGACTCTCAGCGGTCCAAACACGATGCACTGGATCCCTTTAGCTATTAACATGAGGATGCAGCACGCCGTGTTCACCATCACCTGCGGGAACATGACAGCTGCTTTCAGAAATAAAGTCACGGAGCAACCCTTGTGGGTTCTGAAACGACAACATTCAAGTCTCACACACCCAGACGAAGAGACTGTCCGTGATGAGGAACAGCCGCACACTAGAGGCCACGGTGTCCGGCTGCTCCAGCTCCAGCTGCTCCTCAGGTGCTCTGTGTGAGTCCTCCGTCCGTGTAGAGGGGGGCTCTGAGTCTCGGACCGTGCTGTAGGCACTCAAGATGGTCCCGGCCAGCAGAAGCGTGCTCAGGGCTGTGTATGTCTGTAAACTGGGCCAGGGGAAGCGCTCCAGAAACAGCAGAGGCATCCTGACTGCTTCTCAGTGTAGACTTCACAGGGATACGTGTCCAAACCAATCCCAGTCCAGAAGAAACCAGGTGTCCTTTTATAGATCACAAGTTCTCCACAAAAAAGTAAACTCCTCTTAAATACAAATAAATATGAGGATCTGTTTCAGAAGGCCGAACAGAAAAGATGTGTTCATGTAAATACAGTCACTGCTCTGTGTAACGTTATCTAACGCTACGTGTCCTTTTCTGTTTACGTTACGTGCGAGGGACTCTAAACTAACTCCAAAAGACAATATATCGTCATGTATTGTGTTTAAACCCCATTACGGCGAGTACAGTTCAACTCTTAGAATTCGTAACATAAATGTTTATATTTCCAGAACATATGGGTATTTTAAATTAGCATGAACGCTAACCTGCTTCAGCTACGCACTGATTTAAACACGACACACGGTATCAGAGACTCATCGGACGGTCTTTAAATCCGTCCCATCATGCTCGACGATCAGTCTGAGATCTGCTTGGTTTAAATGAAACTGAGAAATATCAGGTTTAGATCTGTTTCTCTGGCCGTTTCTGGTACTTTCTGTCCCTCATACCTGTTTCCGCTGCCTCTCTGACGTCATACTGCTGAACTTCCGGTGATTATGTGACAGCAGGCTGGGCTTCCCACGTAAACAAGTATGAAACATTATAAATAGCACCTATGACTACAAGCCATATTACCCTTACAAAACATAACCATCATAACCACAGTCAAATAACAAAAAAGCTTGTTTTTTTTGTTATTAATATTTTGTTGTTGATTAAATAAAAGTTACTGGTACAAACCAATACCTGTTATAGTCTATGGTACTTGTTTGGGGCACAAGCACACTATATGGCTGAATTTAAATTAATTTGTTTAATTCATTAAGGCCTATTATATATATATATATATATATATATATATATATATATATATATATAATCTATTTTTAATAATAATAAAAAAAAAAAAAACTAGGAGTCCTTGAAAATTTTCATAAAATGTATTTTATGTTCAGTAGAAATTCATAAATACAAAGACATTTCAAAAGACTATCAAGCAATGGTAAAAGTATGAGAAACTTGTCTACTGAAATGCTAACAGTTCTTTACAGTGAACACCTAACTGATTCAAACATGCGATTGTGCTTTATATGCTCAATGCTGCATATTTAAATAATTTATTCTAAGCTTCCTATGATTATCATAATTCCAAGAGTAGATTTTACATTTACAATCAAAAGAAGAAAACTGGAGACAATTGATTCCAAAAGGATAATGAAAAGGCCTGTCTGGTTAAGGCACATACTGAATCAAAAAGTGACTGGTCAATATCTTACATTCACATTTGATATGCTCAGTTTTTTGGGGGGGATTGAATGCATCCTCCTTGCTGAGCAAAACTTTTCACAATTTATCGCACATATAAAACAACTTCTAAAAAACAACAATGTTCCCTCTAATTTTTTTTCTTGCTGAGCAAAACTTTTCTCTATTGGGCGGACATTTCGGCCACCTGTGCAAAAACATCGTTTATACCAGACCTGTACAGCGCGCACACAAAAAAAGTGTGTAACTTTTAACTTTAATGTGCTATTTGTATTTGATTTGACCCGTGACTAAATGATATACATTTTAGATTACCTGATAAAACTTACTGAATATTATTTACACAAAATAATACTGTGAAATATTATTGCAATTTAAAATAAAAGTTTTCTATTTTAATATACTTTAAAATATAATTTATTCCTATGAAGCAAAGCAATTTTCAGCATCATTACTCCAGTCTTCAGTGTCACATGATCCTTCAGAAATCATTCTAATATGCTGATTTATTATCAGTGCTGGAAACTGTTGTGCTGCTTAATATTTTTTGGGGACATGTGATTTTTTTTGGGGATTCTTTGATAAATAAAAAGTTAAAAAGGACAGTGTTTATTCAAAATAGAAATTTTGTGTTACAATATACACTACTAAAAAGTTTGTGGTCAGTAATTTTTTTCTTTTTTTAAAGAAATTAATACTTTTATTCAGCAAGAATGTGTTAAATGGATAAAAAGTGATAATAAAGACATATATTTAGAAAAGATTTCTATTTTGAATAAATGCTGTTCTTTTTAACTTTTTATTAATCTAAGAATCAAAGAAAAAAGTATCACATGTTCCAAAAATAAGTAAAAATATTAAGCATTACAACATATTCAACACTGATAGTAAATCAGCATATTAGAATGATTTCTGAAGGATAATATGACACTGAAGGCTGGAGTAATGATGCTGAAAATTCAGCTTTGCTCCTCGGGAATAAATTATATTTTAAAGTATATTAAAACAGGAAACCAATATTAGAAATTGCAATAATGTTTCACAATATTACTGTTTTTTCTTCTGTATTTTCGATAAAATAAATACATCCTTGATGAGCAGAGACTCCATTAAAAAACAAGGTCAATTATTTATTAGGTTTATAATATAGGCCTAACATAATATAATATCAAAACAAACTGAAGCATTTAAACTGATACAATAGAATAGAACAGAATAGAATAGAATAGAATAGAAACTTAAGCATTTAAACTGATAGAACAGAATACAATAGAATAGAAACTGAAGCATTTAAACTGATAGAATAGAATACAATAGAATAGAAACTGAAGCATTTAAACTGATAGAATAGAATACAATAGAATAGAAATTGAAGTATTTAAACTGATAGAATAGAATAGAAACTGAAGCATTTAAACTGATAGAATAGAATACAATAGAATAGAAACTGAAGCATTTAAACTGATAGAATAGAATAGAAACTGAAGCATTTAAACTGAGATCTGTAAGTTAAATATTTAAAAAAAAAAAGTGACCGTCAATTCTTCTATAGCTATGTAAACTACACCTGTGTGTGACTGTAAATGTCTCTGAATTTCGTTACCGTTCTGTGCCCATCATCCGCTATTTCCAGCACTTAATCAAGCCGCTCTTCTTTAATACATTGCCGCACATTCCTTTTCTATGAAACTAACCGCATTCACCGGTTCTAACTCTATCGTGATATCAACTCTGTAGCGGTTTATCCGAGCATTGCAATTCATTCGCTTTCGCAAATGGCTTTCCCAACTCATTTATGCGTGTGCGCGGCACATTATTTCTTCTGCGCGGCTGCGGTGGAAGAAGTGCGCGGCCGCGCGCGCGCGCAGCTTAGAGGGAACATTGCATGTGGAGTAATGCAAGATGCTGAGAGCAAAACAGTTACAATATGTCCATCCAAATCTCTGATCATCAGTTCAGAAGCTGTAATGAAGTCCTGTGAAAGATGCATCATCTCCATCGCTCTTCGAATCGGTGGGAAACTGTCCAGGAGTGGAGTTATGGCAGACTGCTGGCACTCCCTGAATCTGGAGTCTCGAACAAGTCTCTCACAATGATTTCACTTACTGCAAAGGAAACAAAAAAGCAAATAATTTAATATGAAATACTATCTCTCTCTCTCTCACACACACACACACACACACACACACACACACACACACACACACACACACACACACATATAATACACATATAATGTATAATAACTAATTTTAATAATGTATAATAATTTTTTATCCATCTACAGTATTTTAAATCATTCTGAGGGCAGTGTTGTTCATTCAGAAACCACTGGTGTTTTCCTGCAGGTCTTATTCTAACTCAAAACACGCTTAGCCTCTCGCACCGAGGTGTTAAACCACAGAGGCTGAAATGGGGTTTTAATTATCACAGTAATCTGTTGAGCTGTTTTTAAGGTTTCCACTTAATAGTTCAAACCCATCTTCAACTAGTTTCTGAAATACAGCTTTTTTCTTTGACTTTCCGATAACCAAACAAATCTATTAATACACTTTAAACACACAAGAAGTTATTTAAAACACGACATCCATTATGAAATGAGAAACTGAGTATACAGTGTGGGCTATAAATATCAGAAAGTCAGAGAAGGAAGCTGTGCGTTTGGACAATAATCTGTTTGAGTGAAGATGAAAGACAACTCTCTCTCTCTCTCTCACACACACACACACACACACACACACACACACACACACACACACACACACACACACACAGCCTGGCAGTGAAGGGAGCGTGATGCCGGACAACAGCACTCACTCAGCGGGGGTATTACAGTCCACTGCACCTGTCCTCTCTAACACAGATAAGTGCTGAGACATAGTGACAGTGGGCCAGGTAAAAACAAGTGCCACAAACAAAAATAACACATTCTGTCCTCGGGTTTGGCCAATTATGAACGTAATATATTTAATTTAAAAAATAATAATTTTCATATTTTAATATTATATATATATATATAAAAAAAAATAAAATAATAATATATTATTTCATTTTTAAAAATAAAAACACTTTAATATAAAAAATATAAATATATAAAAAATATATATATATATATAAACACTAAATGTAATTTATTTGATTATATGTTATATATATTTTTATTTATACAAGCTAAATAGATTACACTATGCATCTCATTCTGCTAAAAACTAATAACTAGTAACTTAATAAATGTATCCTATGCTATTCTATCCACAGTGAAATAAACATAAGGTATGGACAGCTTCATTAACAAAGACCAAGTTCAGTCAAAGACGTGCTTCTTCCAGGCTAATGGCAGCAACATCTCATTTGAAGTATGTAAGACTGTCACAATACAGCTGCGTAAAACTAGCGGTGGATTAGCCTTGGCGGTATATTTAGCTCTTTCAGTGACTCCATGCAATGCCAGTATCCTCTTTCCCAGTGCACTGTGGGACAGTGGACTATAATTAGGCCCAAACTAAACAGGCTTCCAGACACTAGGGGTGGCAGCTGCTAGTTTTTTTTCTTGAGAGTAAACAAAAAGCCTGGCTAGCATATGCCACAAAGCTAGCACAGATTTTGTTATTGCAGATTGGGGTGAGTTATAGACCCAGCATGAGACATATTACGTGTGTATTACATATAAACAGACAACATGGTCTGGAATAAACAGATACAATCACAGTCATACTTGGTGTTGATTTGAAAATGTTTATGGCTTGCCTTATTTCTGGATCACTAAAAGCGAACTTGTACTTGGCATAATCTTGATTACCAAGTTTAAAAACAGAAATTAGAAGCCTGTGTGTTTGTCCTCTATACAAAAATGTGTTGTAAATCTTGTTTTCAGTATTGGGATAACTGTTTCAGGTGATTTAGAATTCTTGTGGCTAGACCTTTAAAAAAAGTGTTATTTTGTCGTTTATTTTGAGGAGTCACTTGCCCTATAGACTAGTTTTTCTTGTCAAAATACATTTCTGCGGTAATCAACACTGTCCCTTTAACTTCATTGCTTTAAAATGGTTCTCTTGGAGTCTTACCATCATCAAGAGTGATATCCTGTAGGCCTATGGACTGAAAGGCTAGCTCTTTCTTTTCCTCTGGTTCCTGTTTAATGTTAGGGCGTTCTCCATCTCGTGACATACTGTAACTTTCGCTGGACTCCTGAAGAGATGCACCTAAAGGCTGAGGGTCCATCAAGATGTCGCTGATAGACGGTGAGTTAGAAGGCACTTCAGCAAGAGTAGGCTGATGGGAAAGCGGAAGCACCTGGGAAGATGAAGACTGTGGGAACTGCACCGGATCCACAGTGTGCAGACCAGATGGATCCAGATTTGGGTTAGTTAGTGCTGATGCACTGGACACCGAGGTAGGCCCAGGGTTGTGGAGATTTTGACTGTGTTCTGTAGGTATGCTTTGGTATCCTTTGCCTAGCTGAGACCTTGGTTGCTCTGCTAAGATTTGGGATGACTTGGAGCCTTGCAGTGAGCCACCAACCATTGGAAGACTAGGTTGTCCTTTGTAAGACAGATCCTGTTGAGGTTTTTGGTAGAAAGAGTTGTTGAAATCCACCAATGAGGTGTGGAACATAAGGTGGAGATCTTCTTCAGCATTAAGGCTTCTTTCTGCTGGATGAAAGCGGCTCAGATAGAAAGGATCCTGAGGTGAGTAACTGAGATGGGTGGAAGATGGAGCGCTAACTGTCCCTTCGGACAGCAGCCACTGCTCAAGAGGCTGGACCTCATCTGAAGCACTCGGGTCTCTGGTGGTGATGAGACCTGCTGGGGAGGTGGTAGGATGCTGCCCTCCAAGTTCATTGGTGTTAAGGTCCGTCCTTATGCCAAACTCCTGCTTCACCTGCACTGCTGGAAGGAGGATGTTCAGATTATTACAGATTAGCTTTATGAGCATTTCTTCATTTCTAAAAACATTTGAAAATTTATATACCATCTTGACCATTCAAGACCTAAATCTGTCCAGTTCTACAGTGATCTCAGACCACATGGCGCATTATATACACATAAACAAATCCAATCTCCCAAACTACAAGATTGGTTAGCCCAGGGCCAATGTCCTGCAGAGTTTAGAGCTTAAACACACTTGCCTGGAAGGTTCCAGTGAGTCTAAAGACCTTGATTAGCTGGTTCAGGTGTATTTAATTAGGGTTGGAGCTAAACTCTGTGGGACATTGGCCCTCCAGGAACAAGTTTGGACACCCCTGGGTCAGCCTCTACACTGGTAGCCATCCTGCTCATGGAGGGCCACCTTACTGCAGACCTTCTGTTTCAACCCTGGTCCAACACATCTGCCTGTTATTTATAATTTATTAACACATCTTCTTCTCACACTCTGTTTTAATATCTTTCACTTGGATGTTATAAGTTGCACTGAGTGTAGGGCAGAAACACTCTGGTCTGTTATTTTATCTTTTCACTTGGATGTTATAAGTTGCACTGAGTAAACTACAGTGGGATTAAACACTGTTTGTTGTCCGAAAACTGCACCAAATATTGGTCTTCATTTCAGGCTGCAAAAAAGCATCCTTTTTCCCAACAAAATGTGATTATTTTGAAGGGAGCTAATTCTTTTCTATACCCACTGTATCACTTATAAATGGACATTTTTACCAGTTGGCAGGCTGTACAATGAATGCTACACAGGACATTGACTTATCTCTTTGATGTTTTGAGTTTTATTTGAGACCGCTATTAAGATGATCCGATCATAAGTGGTCAGCTGAGATGCTTAAGCATTTCCACCTGGTATTACCATGCGTCTCCTGTGATCACTAGTTTTCAGATTCCACAGAGACACTCAGCTCTTATTTTATTACTCTACATCACTTTCACATGAGTGCCAGGTACAATGCACAAATACTACTGAATGTCCAATGTTTTGCTACAATGCAGCCGGGGCGTTTCCTCCGAGGAGGTAAGGGAGGCAGTGCCTCCTCAAAATATTGGACGAGAAAAAAAATCTGTAGTACAAAAATAAAACAATGCCAATATTACAAAATGTAACATTAAAAAGTGTATAAATCAGTCGTTTTTCTAAAGAAACACTGTCCAACAGCGACACACGCAGGTAAAGTTACAGTGGAGGCTTGCCTCCCCAGAGCCCATTGAGTTTTAACAGACACCCTAAAATGTGCTGTGAGTTTGGTGGGGGGTAATAGAGAATGAATGGGGGAAAGTCACATGAGAGGAGGCAATGCCTCAATCGCGATATGATTGGATATGACTGATTATGTTCAGCTGTGATTGGTTCATGTGATGAATCCTGCCTCTTGTGTTCATGCGTTCTGCATTCGCGAAATCATTCTGAATGAAAATATAATGTCATTAGTGGGAAGACTCATTTAAAAAGTAAGTAAACAACTCACACACTTAGATATCACATTGTTACGTCAAAATAAGACTTGAAATGGCCTGAAAACATGATCTGTGGGAGCTTTTAGTGAGTGATCAGCTTGGTCAAATTTTAAGTAAATCTCCATGTCTGTGACCAATATTTACTGAGCTTTGATGACCGATGAACTGAAGAATATCAGCAGTATTACTACAAATTCAATGCGATTATGTGGGTTTTTGGCTACCTCCATGTGTGGTTTCAGTGATCATTTTACATCTTTCTTTTACACCATTAGTGCTGACTTGTGATAAATAATCACAAGTCTTAATGCCAGGTGGAAACAGGATATCCTTCATCACTTTGAGTTGTGTCATTATCAGGACTTATTTCTTTAAGACAAACATATATTCTGGATCTACATAAATGTCCTACTAATGGCTTCTGGGCAGACTGTACAAACATTCCTAAAGACTATTCATTATTGAATAACCAAGTCTTGTTGAACAAGAACTAGTAGATATTGTTGCATCATGTACATCCGCATTTTTAACAGTAGTTGATGTATTACTCAGAATTCCTCTTGCTGTCTAACTGGCAGTTACCTGAAAGATAGGTGAAGAACTGTGAGGCACTTCTCTTCTTCTTGCCATTGCTAACATAGAACTGCACCTGGGTGGAGGAAGCCGTGGTTTTCTTGTAGTAAGGAGGAATCTTTACCACTAAGCTTGTCTAAAAGGGAATGGGAACACAAGAAGACTTCAGAGACACCTGTAATAATAGAACTCAATGGGAAGTGTAAAGCACATACGTTATGCTGTTAAAAGAATTTGAGGGATTTCAGTGTTTTATTACAAAATCAGTACATACGGTGTTTACATCTTGACTCTTTTCTTGCAAAGCCCTCACATTGACCTCCCATTGTGTTTTACCATCTGGAATGGAAAAAAAGGCAATGCAAAGGCTTTTTTGTTATTACATAAACTGTCATCCAAAATGTATTGCAAATCTGCTGATCTAAAGACAGCTCCTAATTACAGCAGAGAAACTAGTTGTAAAAGATGATTTCACGTACCAGAGCTTTTTTCTAGGAAGACAACTGTTGACTCAGGATTGATGTTTTGGCCTGTTATAAGCATCTCTTCTCCTCCATTCACAGAACCATAGGCGGGGCTAAAGCTCTCAATTTGGGGAAGTTCCTGAGCTAATCGTTGAGCTAGTCATCATAGAAAAAAAACGGCTGTCAGTTGCTGAGGAAATCTTTATCAGAATGGCTTGATAACGTTTTGTGGCTTTTAGCTGTCAAAGTCTGTTAACTCTTTGTCTTCATCAACATCAATGTCATTGTCCTTTCTCTATGTAATGTACCTAAAAATGTTTTTAAGCTGAATGAAAATCATGTAAAAGTTCTGTAAAAGGAAATGTACAAATAATTTTAATTACATCATCTTCACAGGGCATATTCACTTTGTATCCATTAAAAAAAATACTCCACCAAAATTGTTTACATAGACGATACATAATCACAGAAAAGAACTCACAGCATTCTATAGGTATGGACGCCACCTGCAGCGACAGCACTTTTCCATTGTGTTGAGGGATATGAACACGGAACACAGCACGCACACGTGTGTTTTTACGCCCGATATCCGTCTCTCCTTTCCGCAGCTCGATGTCTGAATTCCGCAGCTTCAGGATCCCAGCACAGTCAATGCTTTCAAGGAAACACGATAAAAGGCAACCACTAAATATTACAGTCAGTTAACCTCTGTTTATTTAATAAAACTGCCGTTATCTATGGAAATGAAACCAAAGAGTGACATAAATGGTGCTGTTTGCTGACAGTGGCCTGGAGCAACTTTTGACTATCAGCTGGAAATCACATTTAAGTCATTTCACTTTGTATATTCATGAGACCTGCATTTAGTCAGTACCATCCAAATATGGAAACTTTTCTATTAAACGCCTGGCTGGTATGGGAGTGGGTGGATGCATCACCATGCAAAAGCAGTAGTTTTTATTTAGTACCAAAGCCATTGTAGCCATTGTTCTATTCTCAGCCATGATTAATTTTTTCCGTTAACAAAAATGTGAGAAAATAAGGTGGGTACCAAGATGAAATGATTTATGTGATCTCAACAAGTCGGCTTCCATCATGTAATTCACTCCATGTAAAATAAACCAGCTTTAATAAGGGTTCTGATATAAGAATTATATCACTGAGTGTAAATCAAAAATATTTATTAAAAGTACTATTTTAATCTCTAAAATTTCTAAAAATGAAGGGTAGCTTTAAAATATTTTCCATTCAGAGCTGCCATCTTCTTGATATAAAGACTAAAGACTGAACTGTCAGCCATGTCAATACATCATTTATGCAAAAAAGCTCTGTCTATGATGCATGCCGGGCTGGGTGCATGTAAATCAGAGGTTTGTTTGTTTACAGGTACCTGGTACACATATTGTTTTCAGGCAGGAGAGGAATTTCGAGAACTTTGGTGCTGGATATCACAGTCTCTTGACTCAGCGTCGCTACGGTTTTCCCAGAAATCCTGTGCACTTGATAGAATGGGTGTGGCCTGATGTAACGCTCATCCGCTGTCCCGATGAACATCTGCAGGCTGACGGGTTTTTCATTATAACCTATTAGCTACAGAGGCAAGAAGAAATGATATGAGCAAACAGACAACTGGTGATTCCAAATGAATTGTTCCTGATGCATCTGCCTTTCCATCACAGTTTTAACGCTCTATAGCTCTTTGAGTATTCAAAGTAGGCCATATCAGGGCCACTTTTCACACCAACATTAAAAGATTAACTTTTCTTTTCTAGTTTCACATGTGCTTCTCTCTGAGAAGCTCCTTTAATGGCAAAATCATCTGCCATTTGTGTCATAGGTAGCTAGGGTAAACAAACAGACCGACACATGTAACATTAGCTTGCGCTCTGTTAAAAATACCACAAGCTGACTGGATCAAAAGTTCTGTCCATAAGACAGGCTGCTATTTCTCACATGAATCACATACATCTCTGCTTCTCTCATAGGTAAATTAATCCAGTATTATCTAAACTATCTTATTCCATACAAATCAATATTATAATATTAATATAAATAATTAAATACACCCGAACAATAATCTGGTACTTTTCTCTTGTGCTAGAGCAGATGTCAGATGAGCAACAAACCTTTAGGTATGAAACCTAACCTTTCTCAATTTATCAGGACAATGAAAACTGCTGTGCAAGTTCAGTGAACAAAATGTGCACTATACAGTCGGCGCGCTGTGTGATGAACAAAAACAGCATAGACAAGTAGGTGATGATGGATGAAATACGCCATTAATAATTAACCACAATCAATAAATCACATGTAAGAAATTCCATTTACAATTCACTAGCGGCACCAAATCGAATTGCAAAAATGACTGTTTCCAAACAGGTTTTCCACTCCCATTTTCAGACGAACTTTCAACTGCGGGGGAAATCATAACAGGCTAATCTGAGATCTGGTGCAAACTCTGACCTTAACTACAGGGTGTCTTCCGCAGTCCGATTTAATGGCCCCTCGACTGCCCTCCGTCTCATAATGGGCTCTGTGTTGAGGTTTAGGTTGGATCTCCATCTTTAACTCACACTGGCCACACTGACTGGGCAGAGGGCAGTCCAGAGGAGGTAAAGATGTGGACCTGAGTAAGAAAAAGAAACAGCAGCGTGAACACAAGTGTGGCTGTTGTTTTTGAGCACTGGCCGGTGAAACAGAACACCCATTGTTACAACCCCAACAGGTTCATAAATGATGGAACAACAAGGCAAAGAACTATATGTAACCGGCACTTGTTCAAAACCAAAAGGTGAACAATTGAGTCCTATATGTACATGCAATTTACCTGTATAAAGGAGTGCTGACTTGTTTGGGTTTAACCCAAGGGAAGTGTGTTGGGACGGCTAAGAAATGTTCCACTATATCCTCTTTCCTTAAACTAGGGAGGGACATGGTTATGCTTGAGTTTAGCGATGGATTTGCAAGGCCTGGGTCTTGGAGACTTGAGTCCTCTGGAAACAGAGCCACTTGATCCTGGTTGTGGTTGGTCTGATACGTTCTTCTTGTTTTGGATGGGATGTCTACCTCTAATGGAAAGGTCTGGTAGGGAGCAAATGAAGCACCTCCCATCCATGTCTCCTCAGTGACACTCCCCCGAGGAGAATGAGATGGTGTTATGTTGGGAGAAAGGTGAGGAGATGCAGAACCGGGAATGAACTCTGCACTGGAATGTCGCCTTTTTCCACATGGAGAGGTTGGACGAGAAGAGGGCCGTGAGGAAGAGGAGTGTGGACGGGGACTGAGCCACGTTTCCTCAGTGACGCTGGTGCGGGGTGACTGATAAGGCGACAGTGATTGGGCACAATGGTATTGTAGAGGTTGCTGATGATGTTGTTGGTAACGGTACCAAGGATCGTCTCCATATGCTGCCATACATCCCGGAGAACCAAAGGGAGAGACAATCGGAGACACTTGAGGAGATGCCTGGGGAGAAGTAAGTGGGGACGGCAGAGGAGACGCCAGCGGCGACACTAGAGGAGAAGCCAGCCGAACTTGAGCGGCAGCCTCGTTCAATTCTGCCTCCACGTCATCGTAGATATACGAGAAGGATTCGCAGGACGAGGCGTCAGACAACCAGCTGCGGGAAGACAAGCTACTGCAGGGGCTGGGACACAGTGAGGACGTGTCCCTGTACGATGCATCCAGTGGCAGAAAGAGCTGGTCCCTTGATAGCGACCCAGCACCGGCTTCCCCACAAGCACCTGCAGACTGGTCCAACTGGTGCGATCCCAGGTCCTGGAGGCAGTTGGCTGGGATAGAGGTGATTTGGATGCTAGGACAGTCAAATACCCTGCTGGGAGACTCCATGGGTTGGAGGGAACCAGGGTGAGGGGTGCAATAAGATGGGTTTGTATAGCTCTCCTGCTGTTCTGTGGGATGGTGAGGCCCAGGAGGAAGGAGAGGGTAGCAGTTGGCATCATCATCTGATCTGGATTCTAGAGTAACAGGGAAAAGGTTATTTTTAACACAAGACCACTCACTATGCCTATCCTGGCTCATGCCATATGTCAATTTACTTAAGGTGGGAATACACTACAGACTTTCGCCTCGATTTGCAGTCTGAACATTTTCTGGTGAAAGTCAGAGCCAGGATGCGTATTTTTTTTATTTATTTATTTTTTTACAAGAAATCACACACAAACTCGGTTTACATAAAATAATTTATTGCCAGATTTTTGTAAAGAGGTGTGGCTTGATTTTGTCCATTGGGAGTTGCTTGTATTTCTAAAAATGGCTTATTATATTAGGACAGTGAAAGTGACGTGACATGTGGCCAAGTATGGTGACCCATACTTGGAATTAGTGCTCTACATTTATCCCATCCATCCAATCTCAGTCATGGTATTGAAGGTGGGAGAGAGCGCAGTACATTCACTCCCTCCACCTACAATCCCTGCTGGTACGAGACTCAAACCCACAACCTTTGGGTTACAAGTCAAACTCTCTAACCATTAGGCCACGACTTCCCTATACACCAGGACATACGCCATAGTTATCTATAAAGAAGATAAGAACTGATCCAACTTCAGACTCCTCTACTCTGTAAAGTTTTCCTTTGTGCCAAATGACTGGCCATCAAGTCAGTGGTGTCCACCGTGGTTAACCTTATCCTGTAGTCAAATCTGACTGTGTGACTACACACGAGATGAAGCTACTTAAAGGTTATGATTTTTTTTTTTTTTCATGATAATGTGCACTGATGAATTGTGTACATTTTATTTTCGATTGATTTTTTGGAGACCAATACAATCCAGTAGGCTGTTATGTCAGTGACGTCGTGCTGCAAAATGTACTAATTTTAAAAATAATCCTTCACACAAACAACAAACCAAAGAAATGATGTTCCCAAGAGCGTGAATAAATCTTCACCAGAAATCTCCACCAAAGTGAGGTTATGTCCTCGGCATACTGTTGGTACTCGAGCAAATACATTTCGAGAGATGCTCTTATGGCTCATTCAGACACAAGAGGAAACTGACAGCTGCCAAAAGTGCAACAGTAGCTAACCATAAATATCACACACACACACACACACAAGAGCTAGGGATGCTGTCACACATATAAAACAATAAAAACACGACAAACAAAAAACTATAACCTTAACCATGATATCAGCTGGGTTTACCTACAGATGGGGAAACTTGAGAGGTGATTAACTGTGAGTTTAACCATGATATCAGCTGGGTTTACCTACAGATGGGGGGAGATTGATTACAGTGGACAGTGTAACTTGCATTAACAATTTTAACAGCTTACAGTATGTAGGGAAGTATAGGAACATATGCTTACAGAGCCAATCATAACAACAACAACAACACTATTAAATAATATAGGCCTACATAGCAAACAACATAGCAGTTGTAGTTCCACGTACTGCTGTAATTTGCGCACTAGCCTCGAAAATTGACACGGAAACTACGGAATTATTCTCATGCATACAGAAAAAGTATGCATACGTTTTAAAATATGTTTCTCATGATTATACTTTGACCTTGCTCTTAATGCGCGTTAACTACACGAACTACTACATCTGATGTTGCAAGATAAGGAAGTGACTTTTAGTATTTAGAAACACAGTTTCATTTATTTTTAACAGATCCAAACATGGCCACTTCTGCAAAAACATTCGCGACGCAGAGACACGCAACTTCTTCGCTCCCATTTTAACCGCGCGCACTTGCACGCACTTCATTGATTACAGTCGGAGCGTTGCGAGCGTCGCGCGAGTTACCCTGAAAGTGAAGCACAAACCTGTGTGGCCCAGCACGGACGGAGGAGTGTAGCTGCTCTCCCCGAACATCAGTCTGAAGTCCAGCTCCTCTCTGTAGTTAGTACTCATTGCATTAGAGACCTCAGCTACTTCCTTCCTATTAAATTATAAAAAAAACAAACAAGTCCATGCGTGCGCAAACGCAACACTCCCAACTTTCTACAAGCGTCCCTTGGTTGACAAAACGAGATGGTGTCAGCGCGAAAACCCGGAACACACGGTCCAAAACGTCCTTTTCCCTCTCAGAAGTTCGTTAGACCGAGCCTTTGATGTTGTTTCTTCTCGGACTTTGTCGACTCCCCGCCGAGTTTAATAATCCCATGCTGGGTTTTGGTGTTGTTCTGAGGTCTCGCGCACATGGAGGTGGATACAGTAAAGTTACATTTCACCCCGCGACTCCAGACGTGACGTCACGACATCTGACAGACTGCAAACCCTCGCGGAGGAAGCGCGCGCACGCGACCTCGTTCGCAAACACCAACAATGTAACCAGCGCGAGAACAATTCAGTTGTACAGTAGTGTGTGTGTGTGAGTGAGAGAGAGAGAGAGAGAGAGAGAGAGAGAGAGAGAGAGAGGGTCTTTAACACTGTTGTTGTGAATGTACGTAGATTATCAGAATATTCTGGGTAATACACAATTTGTTTGCAAGGTCAGAATGTTGTGGCTCAAAACATTTTAAACGCCCTTTAAAAAACAAACTGCTAATACTGCAAAATAAACAACAAAAATATGGTATCTTATTCAAAACGATGTCACTTTTAGAGTAGCACATTTTCTGCCAAAGGTCTCATCAAAACAAAGCCTACTTTGTTAGAGTACACCACATTTTCAGTTTGTCCAGTTTTAGACAAGGGTTTAAAAGTATTAGTTTTTCGTTATTATTAGATGCCGTTTTGGCCCAAACTTTCACCATTATTATTATTATTATTTTACATAGGCTATACAGCATTTTTGGTCACCATATGTGCATAATAATGCCCAAAATGCTGTCTAGTTATGCAACTTACAAGGTTTTGACAATTGTGAGTCACTGAAGATTTCCTTGCACTGTGCATGGGGAAAAACAAGAGAATTATAAAATACATAGTTAAAATGGTTTATTTTGCAATAATGCTGAAAACAAAAAAGAAAAAATACTTAGAATAAATAAAGTTTCATGACATGTTATGGTACCTCTGGTACTTCCTTGTACTGTAAGTATTTGGAAATACAATGCACCCTTCTGCTGAAGGGTGGAAATCTGTCAATTATTTTAAAAGTGTATTTAATTAAAAAAAAAAATCTCATTATTCCTCCATGCAAAAAAAAAAAAATAAAGAAAAAAAATAAGAAAACCCAATGGCATAAGGCAAATTACAAACCAAGACTAGTGTGTAATAAGAGAGATGGCACCTGAAAAGAGAACACTGAATATAACAAACTTGAAGGCAACTATAAAGTGCGCTGTTATTTGTCAGATTATAAAACAGCACTCTGCGCTGTAATGAAAAGGAATGAAATGTCGGTTACAGCGAGCTCAGACAGTTTTTGAGAGTTTTGGTCAATGTTAACGTGTGGTCTGACCACAGACACCATTCACAACTTTCGTCCTGCGTATCATTTCCTCTTCCTCTTCCTGTGGATCTTCACTTATGTGTCTCTTTCGTGCTGCTGACTCATTGTCATCAAGCGCTGCGCATTTTCTGTCGTCCCTCTTGCGTTTATTTACCAGTCCACTGTGCTCCTCTCCGATTCGACCCTCTGGAAGCCCGAGCGTGCGCAAACACACTATCGCCGCGGCCTGCTCTGCAAACTTCTTTGATTTCTCCCTGAGGAGCGCGGGAAATTAAAACAGACAGAAATATCAAACAGTATTCTCTCTGCACTACTACAGTGTGGACGTAAGTTCATCAAAAACCAAACTCACCACAGGGCAGAGCGGTACTTCTTATTGTCAATGATAACTGTAGACTGAAAAGCTCGGTCTTGAGTTCGCTGTTCCTGAGAATTAAACAAACGGTTTAAATAATCTGTCTGAGGTTAACAGGTTGATATTAATATCACAAGGAAACAAAACTTTTCCAGTTGATCAAGATTTACTGGATATGGAAAATAAATAAATAAATAAGCTCACCATTTCTGTATTTAAAAATATATAAAGATGCAAAAAATACAAATAATAATAAAATGTGTGGTATTTAATGCTGGTTTTGTCTTATTTCACGTGGTCTAGAGAACTGACCGTCTCGTATACAGGTTGATCGAGCTTCTCCTTGCGGCTCCACTCCAGCAGGTACATCTTCGGCGTGATCTGAGGAGGGTAATCTCGCCTGGGGAACACAGACGCACGCATAAATACAGCAAACGTGAACAGGATGGAGTCCTTTCTGTTTTAATGGGCCACAAAGGGTCAATTCACCTTTCGAAGCGGACAGGCATTGTGATGACATCATCCTCCAGTTTGGGTTGCTCCGACTGATCGCCGTTGGTCTGAAGAGCAGCTTTTCTGGCCTCCAATTCAGCTTTGGTCTTGTTGTAGAAGTCAGTCATTCCAAACACCTCACTGCAAAACACAGATATGCAAAGCGATGACAATTAAATGGCGAGGTCATATTTAAACTAGTGCTGTCAAATGATTTATCACATCCAAAATAAAAACTTTGTTTACATAATTTATGCATGTGTACTGTGTATATTTATTATGGATATATTAATACACACACATGCATGTATATATTTCAGAAAAATGTTATGTATATATATTAAATATATTTATTTATAATATATAGTAAATACATGTAAATATTTCCAAAATATATACTTGTTTATTTATATAAACATAATAAATATACACAGAACACACATATATATTGTGTAAACAAAACCTTTTATTTTGTATGCGATTAATCTTTTGACAGCACTATGTCAAATGATTTATCACATCCAAAATAAAAGCTTGTTTACACACATATATACACACACATACATATATACATATATATATATATATATATATATACATAAATAAATACATAATAATATATATATATATATATATATATATATATATATATATATATATATATATATATATATATATATATATATATATAATAAATATATATACATACTATATATATATATATATATATAGCGTTCCGGGAGGTAAAATACACATTCTTCTTTGGCGGGGTTCCCCTGGTAAAAGTCTCATTCCAGGGGCTAAATAT
This sequence comes from Cyprinus carpio, assembly GCF_018340385.1. NCBI lineage: Eukaryota > Metazoa > Chordata > Actinopteri > Cypriniformes > Cyprinidae > Cyprinus > Cyprinus carpio. The sequence continues at coordinate 17,789,314 of NC_056596.1, read as the reverse complement.
CACGTTATTGGGGACACTTTAACCTGCAGACATAAACATCGGCAACAGCGCAAAGTGGTCCAATTCCGTGGGTAAACCGCAGACCTGGCAACACTGATAATAGTCCTTAGTGTGATATTTCTCTTAAATACGGTGTGTTTTCTGCTTTGTGCATCAAATAAACCACGCAATAAAATTCCACATGTACAATGCATGCCATTACCATATTTCTTCGTTGGTCTGAGCTGCATGCAACCGTTTTCCAAACGGAGACTCGACTCGGTCTCGGAGCATCTGGCATAAGCAGTATTTGGTGTTAAATGGGTTATTGTCATAACGAACAGCCTGTAGGTAAATACAGGAGAGAAAAACAAAACAAAAAACTCTCAGTAAGGCTCATAAACAACATATTTAGCATTTATTAACAAAATCTGTCATCTGATACATTTACTTCTAAATATATTTTTAATCATACATTCTAATAATCACACAATATTACTGTTTTCATTTTATTTTCATGATGTTACAGAGCTAGTTTAAAATCCTTGCACAAAACAGACATCGTACTTCCAAATATTACAAATGATTTTTTTAATAACTGTTTCCATAATTCATAGATCATTTATGCTTGAGCTAATGAAAGAAGCAACTGTTGTGTCCCTCACATATCTGATGTAGTCCTCCATCACCTCCTCCACAGACAGCGCCCCCTGCTGCCGGAAGATGGAGGGGTTCCACATGGCGGCCCGAGCCAGCATCACAGACGACGCTCCCGCAGCAGCGCGAAACTTCTCCATGTCCTCGAACGTCTTCACCATGTCTGAAGAGCCTCCGCTAAACACAGACCATCAGAGAAAAACACAAAGATATAATTAACTATCAATACCAACTCTACTGCACATTTAAACGTCTCTACTGCACGATTATGAATACATCAATGTATGAAGTAATGATGAAGACGCACTTGGCGATGACAGGTATGGACACACTCTCAGCCACAGCCTGGATATAATCACAGTGGACCGGATGCCGCGGCCTCTCTTCTCTCATCCTGACAACACAATATAAAGATGCTCTTTAAAACAAGAACCAATCCATAACCTCACGTTTAAAGAAAACGTCTTACCTGCCGTGCACCGCTATTGCTGCCACTCCCGTTCTTTCAATTCTCTTCACTAAATTCACGGTGTCCTCAAGCTGAGAGAGCACATTAGGAGAAAACACCCATTCATTACCAGAAACAGTAAGAACTGTGATTCATATCAGGGTTTATTAAGTATTTTAGTAATAAAGTACTTAAAAATAATACATAGAATAATGTCACGTACTGTAGGAAGGATTCTGATTTTACATGTGACAGGTTTTGAAATGCCTTTCACAAGAGTGCTTAGAATCTACAGGAGAGAAATAAAGAGTGAAAAACAAAATTATTTTATAATACTAATACAACATACTAAGAAAACTTACCGCTTCAATTTTATCAGGGTCAGAGAGAAGAGCTGAACCCATTCCTCCCTGCGTGAAATGAATGGAAAATGTATAAATAACAGCAGAAGAACTATAATAATAAGTAATTTATAATCCTAAACTACTACAACAAGTTAACATGTTTTAACACGTTATCATTACGTTAAACTGAAAGCTTAGCATGAACTCTGGAATGTCTTTGTAGTTCACCGCGGGAATATTTCTTCTTTATTTTAGAGCAGTGCTACTCTGGTATTCAGATTCAAAAAAACGTTGTTTATTTCTAGTTTTAAATAGGATTTTATGGATTGTCAGCATCCAGATGTGTACCTTTGTAGAGTATTCTTTGGGACAGCCCATATTCACATCAACAGCTGCCACATCATTTTCCCTGTTCAGGATGAAACACACGCGTTAAACATCAGTTTAATGAGTATTAACTGCTGTTTGAGGAACACAACAGGAGGCAGGAATACATAAACTCACACAAGCTTAGCCACAACCAGTGCTCTCTCCGGATCAGCCGTTCCCTGAACAAAATCAGATTGGGTTGGACAGTTAATAATCATACAAATCAGACTCACTCATGGTTTATAGATGAAGCTGCTAACACGGCATATACTCAATCAGAGACGCCCAAACGTATTCAGATTCAGCACGTGACTCAGTGCCATGATTATGAATCTTACTATGACTAAAATGAATGAATGTTCAGGACGTTCACATACTGACCATCTGAAAGACCACACGGCCCTTCTCCTCACTGCAGGTGCGGAACATCACACGCTCATCCGGAGCAACAAAATCAACCGTCCCCAAAACATCTGAAGACACACGTGACCGTACATTAACATGTGAGCTGCTCATATTTCACATCACTTAAGGATTATTATCTTAGACTGGAAGTGTGAAGTGAGCACACTGCATCATCTTCTTTCTGTCTGTTATATATCAGCGTGATCAGATATAATGTGATCGTACCGTTCACCACTCTCTCACACTGGGCCATCTTGATGTCGATCAGCTCCTGAAGTACACAAGGGCACAAGTTAGTGTGTTTCATAACAAGTGCATGGGGTTCAGATGGACTGAGATGAGACATGCTCCTCCTCACCTCGCAGTACACGATATCTGCTCCGTAGTCCAGCGCGAGCAGCCTCATGGGCAGCGTGCCCACGCGCACCATAGGAGCCAGAACCGTCTTGTGAGCGAAACTCAGCGCGCCCTCGGCGTTCGTCATCCTCAACACCCATCCGCGGACCACTGCGGGCCAGCAGCTCTTCACGAGGACGAAAACACACACTGAGAAACACTACACACGACCCTCGGGACCTTTTAAACGCTGAACGTGTCAGCACTGTCTGCTAAAGTCTGTGAATCATCATTATCACACACAGTTAGCCAGAAATATGTTAGCAGTAACACTAAAACAACGATCGCTGGATTGATGTTATGTGAGTTTTGTAGATAAAAAAAAAAAAAACGATCGCTGGCTACTTCGGTTTATGTGAGTTTTGTAGATATTTACGTGACAGCAGAGGTGAACTTACGAGCATCAAACCGAACTTCGGTTTACATCACAGCTGCGGCGAGCACGCGTTTTCGGCGCACACTTCCGGTTATGACGTCATCGCCGCGCGACGCGAAGTTAACAGAAAATTACCCCGCGTCTCAATGTTCATACTATCCATACTAAATAGTACGTGAGATTAGAATAAGTGTGTCCCAACGCATAGTATGTTGAAAAGAGTATGTGGATCTGTGCACACTCTAATGGCTAAAATTGCCCACAATCCATTGCGCTTTGGCTAAGGGTTCGGTCCAGAACTACAAAGACGTGTAAAATGTGTTAGAAAAACTACAAACGTGGCCGATGCGCGCGATCGACGGTTAGGTAGATAGGTTTACAAAAAGGGGTTTGAGTTACTAATAATCAACATATATATATATATATATATATATATATATATATATATATATATAGATATATATTATATAGGTAGTTATATATATATTGTTATCCGTGTTATATTTAATCTGCAACAGCAATGTGAACTTTTATAAACATCCATTTGGTCGTTAACTTTTAAATGTCGTTTAAAGACGCAGTTTTGTGACGTGGTAGTGTGTCCCAAAGCTTGCCTACTCCTCTACAACACACTCAAAAGTGTGTACTTTTTCTTCACCAAAAGAGTACATACTTTAAAGGCCTAGTATAAGTATAAACACTGAGACGCAGGGTTAGAATTATTTCGCTTGGAAAATGCAAATCACATGTTAACAGTGGAATAGTATGTAGTCAAGTTTGGGTTATGTAAGAATATGAAGGTAAAACATTGCCAAATGGAGAGAAAGTGGTGTGTGCTAAATGAATAAATGACCAAACAATGATGTATTACTAAATCAACCACTAATTATTCAAGAACCGTGTTTTCGGGTAGCTTTGAAGGAAGGTTTCTTAGGGGTTGGCACAGTTCTTCTGGACTTTTTTTTCTTTTCTGTTTCTTCATGTCATTCACAGACTGGATCAGATCTGGTGAGATCAGATCTCTGTGTGGAGCACTGACTCCTTGAGCAGACACAGTCTCAATGGATTATTACAGTTAATGGCAAAATAAATGAATGAAAATTTACATTTGCACAGTACTGTATATATATATAAGAACAAAGAAGCAATATTGATTAAGGCTATGAGAATTTGTGACCTAACTGACCTTACTGTATATTTTGCATATTTTCACTTTTTAAGCACAAACCTCAATAAACATATTATTTATTTTGAAGCAATATTGATTAAGGCTATGAGAATTGGATTTTGTCTTGTTCCAAACTTATTTTCACTTTTTAAGCACAAACCTCAATAAACATATTATTTATTTTCGTATTTTCTAACATTTTTTTTTGTTTGTTTTCATGGCTAAAAAAAAGCTCTTCACCAAAGTGGGTAAAGAAAAAAAAAATATGCCTGCAGGTAACAAACTAGTTAGACTAATAACTAATAAAGACCAAAACTGTGAAGAGTGGGCATTGTTAGAAGCACTTCAAATGTATTTACACCAGTGAGGCGTGCAGTGCCTGTATAAATGGTTATGTGGTTGGAAAGACATCACAGGTGAAGTATCATACAAAAGAGAGGAGAGATTCTGTACATGTATCAACACAGGCCATTTGCAAATGAACCCCAGTAGCAAATTATAGGGTTTTAAAACAGTAGAAATAACACACCTAACCAAAAAGTGAGCAATACCCAGTGCAGTACACAATCCATAGTAGCTGAAACAGAACCATTTAAACCCACTGACGCATACGAATATAGTGCCCATTTAAACAAATGAGGCAGTTATTGTTTCATTTCTTTTTTTACTACAACTACAAGCCTGGAAAGTGTGGATTTTAAGTAAAGAGCTGCCGAATTAAAGTAATGCAAAATTCAGAGAGGTCCAGAAGCTTTGCTTGTGAAGGAAGATCTGTCAGTCCATTCTGCCGCTTCAATAGGATATATATTTGTGAAAAAAACAAAAAAAAAACACTCTTCCCCACAGATATGTAGCCCACTCTGTAACAAAGATTACATTAAATTACTCATCCATATGCCATTACAACCTGTACGACTCATGCAATGTGTATCTAACTATTCTGAAGTCGTATGGTAGCTTTGTATGAGAAACAGACATAAAATTAAGCCATTAAAAAAAAAAAATAAAAAAAATGCTTTCATCAGTGCACCTATTTGAATGTGTCCTTCAAGTGCTAGTGTACTTAAATTCCTGAAAGTGTATATATATATATATATATATTAGGGCTGTCAAATGATTAATCACGATTAATCACACCAAAAATAAAAGTTTTGTTAACATAATATATGTGTGTATACTGTGTATATTTATTATGTATTAAAATACACACACATGCATGTATATATTTAAGAAGATATGTTATTTATATATTATAATATTTATATATATATAAAATATAAGAATTTTTTTATATACCTAAAATAATTTTTATGTTGTGTATTTATATATACATATAAATATATACACATACATATATTATGTAAACAAAACTTTTATTTTGGATGTGATTAATCGTGATTAATCATTTGACAGCCCTAATATATATATATTAGTATTTTTTTTCCCTAAAACTGTATTCGTAGATACTATATCATAGTGCATTTTTTAATAATGTCAAATTAAAAGTTTAAATAATTGCTTTAACCATAAAAAAAATGTAAATAATTAATTGAATATATAATGCCATTTAATACAAACTTAAACAATTATGTATTTTTATTTAGTTGGAAATAATGTGTTTGGCGCCATGCTATTTCTTCTTGTTGTTATTGCAAATAACATGCAATTATGTGTCTGAAAACAGTTTACACTTCGTTTCCAAGTAATTTTTAAAAGAAAAGTATGCTATAGTTTACTTCTTTTTCACAATGGTGTTCATCACACAAAGCTATCATATGTCTTCAAAAGACTTGGAGTCAAGTGGACTACTTTATAATGCTTATTTGCCACTTGTTTGTACTTTTGCAGCTGAATGGAAAAGAGCAGCATGGACATTCTACAAAATATCTCATTTTGTTTTCTACAAAAAACAAAAACTAAAAAGGTCTCCTTACCAATGAAGTCATATATGCATTTTGGCTTGTCTTTCCAGTAAACTCCCAGGAAATAGACAGGCACTCCAGTGAGCATAATGACCAGCCCCACTCCACACACCAGCGGCTCCGAGTGCAAACTGAAGCCCAGCAGTAGAGCCCAGAAGAGCAGGTAACACACCGGCACTAGCAGACTCACCTGACAAGAGAAAAAAACCCAAACTCTCACATTCACCCAGCTGCTGAATCTTAAACATGATGTGGCAGTGACTGTCCTGCTGACTACTGCAGCAAACTATATGAACCCGCTGGATGCACTGGATTGGACATGTGACATGTACACACATACAGTCTGTTTATAATATGTGTATGTAATTGAATACCTTGATGGGCCTGTATAAGTTTGGCTTCTTCCATCTGTAGTAGAGTAGGCCAGCAATAGTGACTCCGTAAGAGAGGTAGTTGATGAAAGACACATAGTTTATAAGGTTGTGAGTTTCTCCAATGCACAAGATCACAATTGTGGCAGTGCACTGAAAGATAAGATTAAGAGGGAAAATAAAGAAAGAATAAAGTTAATGACAAAAATAGAACAAGTTGCACTCTGAGAAGCAACACGAGAGGCTTTTAGCGATAACAAAAAAACTGAAAATCACATACACAGACGAGCAGAGCTGGAATCGGCGTGCACTGTTTAAAGTGGATCATAGCAAGAAGGCTGGGTAAATGTCCTTCCCGTGCCCCGGAGAAACACAACCTGTATGTAGTCAAACAAATACACAAGCAA